>NC_138882.1:142166194-142355066 GCF_965194825.1 Balaenoptera physalus | reverse complement strand
CCCACCCCCGAACCTTTCTCCAGCCCTTTCTTGAAGCTAAGAGGGCCTATTCTGACTCTCAAACACATCCTCGTTAGCGGCATTGTCCCCACACTTACTGGGGACAATCTGTAATTTGCCTAGCCAGCCGAGGGACTTTCCTTCAGCTAACATCTGTCAGCAGAAATACAGCTAGTGGTTTATTGCTTGTCTCTGAAAACGTGCAATTTTGATGCATCATCCCCTCAACCATAATATGTAAAATAGTAAAAGGAAAGTAAAATCAGGAGGGAGTGTGACTGTGTGCATGCGTGTTCCTGGGTGTCTGTTCAGGGCTGGTTCTGAAAAGGTTCTGTCTGGTTCCCCCCATGAAGCATCCTTGTCAGAGAAGGAGGATTTGTATTGTTAGTTATCTGCGTTTTCTTTGTTTCCCTTGTTTCAGTGTTTAGTTGCATTTTACTGTTCAGAACTTGAAGGATGCATTCAAACTTATGGAGCATGACATTTTAACTATCTCATCTCACCATGATTTATCTCAATTTACTTTCCTCCAAACTGTAGTCTTGAGAAAGCACACCACCTCCAGGTTCTCCAGTGGGTAGAAGACTGTACACGGCATTAAATGAGCCCAATGTCAGTTAACTTGTGAGCAAGGCTTACTCATTAGATCCTGATTGTTCTCCTAATGAGATGCTTTCCTTCAGGATGGGAACGTGGGAACATCAGCAATGGTCTCTGCAGTGTTTGCTGAATGTTCAATACGAAACAGCAAACATGATGAATCAAACGATCCCCCATGAACACGGGGATGTTCTGAACCCATCAGCCTGGCAGATCCTTAACACTTCGTATTTGAGGTTTCTGTTCCCCAAACATTTGCTTTGCCCCCAAATGATGCATTACCCGCAAAATGTATCAATCCCAGGGTCCAGGGTGTTGCTGCCAGAGTATATTTTACTGTCTTTAGTTGACTTCCATTTTAAAGTCAACCTCAGCTGAACTTTGGTGGTTAAAAATCAACTCTGTCTGCACTCTCTCTAGGAGCCTCTGCTTCTGAGTAGAATGAATTGATAATGAGGTCATGAACAAATATTATTAACGCCTTTTATTATTTATATGGATGTTAATGTGTCCGATTGACACAAAACTTTCTACCTCTCTAGTCTAACATGCGTGACCCTTAGTTCCCCCTCCTCTTCCTCTCTCTCTTTCATTCAGTCACAGTTACAGTGAAAGAATAATATATCACAAGCCATGACCACTTGGCCTTTATGAATTATCTGTTTAGAAAGATGCGAAGCTACCTTTTATAGCCACCATAATAGGTACTTAGACATAGTGGATCAATAGTGAACAAGTTTGCTGGTTATAGTTAATGGGTACCAAAGGGACACTCTGACAGTGACCTCTGACATTGTGTCTGACAAGAAATCTTTAGAGCAAAAAATAAGGAAGACATACAGTTTTTAAAATTATGAATGTAGATCCATAGCAAATCATGACAGTTTTCTTCAGGTGGAAATAATTCGGATTTGCAGGAAGTCACTAATTTCTGCACACCCCTTAATTTGGACCCCTGAACTAGAAATAGCAGTCCATTTCTACGCTTTCTGGAAACAGCTATGGTGCCAGGCCTGACACAAGCCCATTTGTTATCCAAGGAGAACCAACTGAGATTGTTTTCCTGTCAAAAAGGACTTTTCTCTTTATGAAATATGCTGTCATTTATAATTTTAAGCAGGCACAGATTTGTTAAACAGCTACACAGTAATGGGTTTCTATAAGAAGATCCACAGACCCATAGTTCTGGAAAGAAATTGAGCTTATGAGATATTTAAAAACCTAATGGGAATGGAATATTTTGGGTTTCTTGAAAAGATGGTTTCTGCTCTGCACATTGTCAAGGGAGTTGAATAATAAATCCATTGTTGTGTGTCTGAGAGTTTGAGGCAATTATATTTTCATACATCCTATGGAGTTGATCTTAGGGAAATCCACCAGGACGCCAAGCCCACATTTTCACATCACTGCACTGCGGGGGACTCCCAAGGGTGAATGTTAACAGTGGCAAGCAGGTTTAAAAAGAGTCAGGGAAACAGCTAATTTGTGAGTGGTCTTGAAGAGAGCAGACTGCAGCATTCCACCTGGCAGAGGAATTAATATACGCAGCACCCAATCCAAAAGAGAGGAAAGGCCTGTGTGTGCAAAGCCCTTTTCACTCCACTCCACATGTACATACCGTATTATGATGTCACACTCCAGTAGCATTGCTCTGAAGTCTCAATGGTCTCCCTGCTGTTAAGCACCATTGAAAACACATTTGTCCTGACTGTTCTTTTCTTTTTAACCCCCTCTCATCTGTGTAAGATGAATCACTCCTGGATCCAGACTGACTCTGAGGGCAGAGCCAGGTCCTGACGAGGTAACCAGCCTCCTATGGCTTAAACATTTTAATTAATTTCAACACTAATGCACAAATGAGAGTTAATCACCCTGCTGCAGTGCTTTCTAATTTACTAAGTTTATTCATTAAAACTTTCCTTACTGAACTTTGATTGAATGTCATGCTTTTTTGGAGACCTTTCAAACTGCCTTAAGGGTTTTTAAGGTGGTATCTTGGGCAGCTGCTGAAAGCTTTTAGTGTTTGCTTAAAGAGAAGAATGGGGAGAATCTGATCAGCAAGAAATCTTCTCTGTGCTGAACAAGGAGACTTTTAGGTGGCAGGAGGCCTGTAAAAGCAGGTTTGTTTTTAAGCAATATATAAAAAAGAAAGGGAAACTTAAGTATCTAATAAAAGAAATAAAATCAGTCACCTTAGTACTTGGCAAAACTTGGAAATACATTTCAGGGTAGATGCAGCCATCCTTTAAAAACCAACAGAATGATAGCAGCACTTTTATTCGTGTGGGGAGAGAGATTCATAATAGGTTTGCCAACCTCATTATTTGGGAATCAATGTAATACAAATCTTAGGTACACAGTTTTTTCCATTAAATGCTGGTACCTAAATTTTTTACTGAGATATTGTTTCAGTGAAGCATTTTATTTAAAATTAACTCAAGCAAACCACAATTTTAAACTCTTTAATTAATAGTATTCAATATTAGGGGACAAAGTACCCCATACTCTCAGTTAGGGAAAGGCAGATCTCAGGCTGACTGGTAAAATATATGCAATTGATTTTTCAGTCACTGACAATGTTAGCGTCTAAAAATGTGCTTCTTCCCAGTTTCTATCTTTCTGTTCCCCATTCTGAGACAGAAAAAATACTTTAAAAGTTTAATAAACACTCCAATAACTTGGGAGGAAAAATTCAAGTCAGAGATATTAATGAAAATACCACTTCAAATACGCCATGAATCAAAATACAAGTTTTCACATTCATTTCCACATTCTATAAATACTGCTCAGTGTTATGCAACAAGACATGACAAACTCATTTTTAAAAGGTATTTTTAACTTCAGGGAGGGAGAAAGGTTACCCAAATTCATTCTTCCTTGGAAAATGAAACTTGATGGGAAGGGCTCCCTTCCTCACTTGCAGGAGGCATGTCTTGTCATTTTGAGCTGGCTCATGAAATACTCCGACTTTCCAGGCTCTTGAAAGATCGCTTTAAAAGAGTCTTCTCTTCAGATATGTAATCCCTGTGTCCACAAAAACACAACTGAGAGAGAAATACGTCAGTGAAAAAGAGAGAGCATCATAGCAAAATATCTGAGCACTGAGGTCAAGCAACTCGGCTTGGAATCTTGATTTTGCTATTTATTAGCTGTGTGAATTTGGACCAGTCATGGAACCTCTCTAAGTGTGGTTTCCTCACGTACGAATTTAGCATTATTATAGTAGCTATTTCATAGGACTTTTGTGAAAAATAAGAGCTAATGCCTATGTAGCATTTGCTGTATATAGTAAGTGGCATTTACAGGTCCCAAACAACGTTTACTCCTCACCCTGGTTTCAGGAATTAGTATTATTTTTATTCCCCATTTACAGATGAGGAAACTGAGTCACAGACAGGCAAAGTAACTTTCCCAAAGTCACACCGCTGAGTTAGCTGAAGCTAGAGTTTCAACACTGGTAGCCTGGCTCCTGAGTCTGGGCACTTAACTCCTTTACTATATTGTTTAATTTAATTATTACTTAAATTATTTAATTTAGTTATTTACTATGTTATTTAAATTAAAGACCATATGCAAAGGACATAAGATCGTGCCCGGCCCAAGGAAGTGATTAATAAGGGTTAGCAATTGTTCGCTTTTATTATTATGGGTGTTCAATAAATGTTTGTTGGCTGATTGAATAAATAGATTCTGTGAGGGATTCTTGAAACCCCAGAGTACAAATACTTTTGCTAATGAGCAACTGACCTGGAGAAGTGGAAGGAATGCCTTTCAACCTTCATGCATTTCAGTAGCATGGAAACATCTGGGTGCACATGATTGTGGTGGCTATTTTACTCCTATTTGTAGGGGGAAAAACAGAAAAGAAAAACAATGAGTAAGCTCTTTTAATATGCAAACAAGGGAAATCTAGACTAGGTGATCCTAGTCACTGGTTCCTGAATCTGGACGTGCATTAGAATCATCTGTGGAGCTTTAAAAAAATACTGATAACTGGACCTTCCCCCAGATCTACTGAATCAGAATAAATAAGGATGAAATTTAGGCAGATGTATCTTTTAAAAATATCTTATGGAAATAAAACATCATACAGAAAGGTGTACAGATCATACATACACAGCTTGATGACTTTTTACAAAGTGAACACACTCATGTAATTAGCACCGAGAAGTCCTCCAACAGCCCTTGTGTCCCCTTCTAGTCTGTCTCCTTCCAAAGCATAACCACTATCCTGATTTCTAACACGTGTATTACTTTTTCTTGATTTTTAGTATAAAACCAAAATGGAATCATGCAGTATGTGTTCTTTAGAATCTGGCTTATTTTGCTCTACTTTGTGTTTATGAGATTCATCCATGATGCTGTGTGTAGTGTAAGGGCATCCCTTTTCGGTGCTGTCTACTATTCCACTGTATGAATATGCTGCAGTTTATTTATTCATGCAACTGCAGCTGGGCACTTGGGTGGTCCCTTGTGAACTATTACAACTAGTGCTGCCATGAAATTCTTCTATGTCTTTTGGCAGATTTTGCATTTCTCATGGGTATTTCCCTAGGAGAGAAACTGATGAGTTGAGGGTATACCTAAGTTCAACTTCAGTAGATTGAGCATGCGTGTTTTTACAAAGCACCACAAGTGATGAACAGCTAGGGCCAGGCAACTGATCTTAGCTGGGAGACCTTATGGATAACTCAATTGGTGTTTACAGTGTTAGAGTATAAGAAACATTTTTAAAGCCTGATGGGAATGGAATATTTGGCATTTCTTGAAAACTGGCCTTTGTCCTTCATCTAGCAAAGGAATTGGTTAACATTAGAGCTGGTGAGGGTTAGGGTTGAGGGCTGTGGAACCAAAGCAGCAAGAAGAGTGAACTGGTCTACATCTCAGGTGAAATTTTTAATACCAGTGTCTTTGCAGTATCTTATAAAATATTACAACCCAGAGGCTCTTCTCTAAGTACCCAGGTAAAAGGGAGCACCATTTCTTCTCTAGCCTGGGCTTCTGCTTTTATTCTGTTTCTGAAATCACAGAGCCCCTCCCACAGCCTCCACCCTCTGCCTAAGATACTTCTCATGGCCTCCTTCCCCGTCTCCTGTCCCCATGACCCTCCTCTTCCAAGAAGTCTTCCTTGTCTTTCCAGTTGTCGCAGTTGACTGAGAGCTCCTTGCAGGCAGGACCTTAACTTACCCATGTTGGTATAACCAGGAATTGCTGTATATTTTCAGTCAATGTTCAATCAGTACTTTAAGAAAACTACTCTCAACAGGTATAAAATGAGCAGCTTCCTCATAAAATTTCAAGGCATTAAAAAGCATTGATCCTGTACATGTTTCCAAATGGTCCTTCCTTTGGAGTCTTTCAGGTCAGCATAATGCTTCTGAGCACAGGCCCACTGACCCTGACCAGGACACGTGGAGGGGACAAAGGAGAACAGGACAAACCTTACAGAAGTTAGTTCATTGATTAACCAATCAATTAATTATTAACATGATATACAAACAGAAGAGTCTTTTCTTGGGGCTTTCAAGGAACCAGGGTTTAGCTCCAGGACTGATGTGATGGGAGAAGCTAATTGGACTTTCTGTTTATTATTAACCCCTCTAAGCCATGGTTGTCACAAAGGTGGGAAAAGCAGAGATATACGCTTCCTTTGGAGATAATACCATTCCTAAATGGTTTAGAACAAGGGGTTGCCGAGCAGGGTTGCTGCATACGATTGTGCAGGGTGTGCATTGCACAATTCCAGAGTATGAAAATGAGCCCCTTGGAGCCGTAAGCCTCCTTAATGTCATCTGTAAAAACTAATGCAGAGGGTTATCATGAAGATTTAAAAAGCTACCATGTCTGAAACAGAGAGCACAGTGCCTGACAATGATTCACTGAACAGATCTTTGTTAAGAACCTGCCCTTAGTGGGTACTCACAGGGAGTATGCAGACATTAATAAATAAAGAAATAAATATATACTTACAAATTGCAGTGAGTGCTCTGAAGGGAAAAAAAAAACCCCAGAGAATAGTGGAACATAACTTAGAGTTGAGGGGTAGGTGTGGAAAGGGAAGGCCTCTCTGGGGACTGACACTTATGCTGAGCATAGGGAGGCGTCTGAATTCCCTTAGCAGAGAGTGGGAGAAGGTAGCTTTCCCAGCTGAGGGTACAGCACATGCAGGAGTGTGGCTGCAACAGTCAGCAAAGGGAACGCTGGTGTGGGCTGAGATTGGAAGTTCTTAACACGTGCTGTTTCATGCTCCCTTTTCTCGTTTCCCTGGTTCTGTAACTCCAGCATCCATTCCAGCTCCTGGACACTAGCTGGTGAATGATGTGATCTGGTGAGTGTTCTAAAACATTGTGATTCAACTATTTTAAGAGGGTCTACAAGCATAGGTGCAATCCTTATGGAAATAGCTGACGTAGGTGATACTGAATTTGGGGGATTCCAGACTCCCCCTTCTCCTGCCTTTTTTTCCCTTTTAGTGCCTCCTTCATTCACTAGTTGAAGGCACTGATCTGGGCCCCGATCCTCCCACTGTAACACCCTGTGTGGATCTTTCCTGGAAGCATCCATGCTTCGGACCTTCCCCGTGCTTCTTTTCTTTCATTCCTCATCAAATCTGGTCTAGTCTATGTCCAGTTCCCTCTGGACTGGGCTAAATGCCCAACTAGCTCACTTGATTATTTAAGTTAAGTTTATAATGGCTTATTAAGTTGACCCTTACATGGGATTTGTAATATTTCTATCTTAGTCATTATTTTCAATATCCTGACAATAACAAATACTCGTCATCATCAGGATATTGAATGGTCATTTCAAGCATAGGGAAAGAACAAATGGGGTAGATTTTTGGATGGCTGATAATCCAAACTTATATCCCAGAGGCTAAACCCAGGCCTTGACATAAATTAATTCAACACTCAGAATAGTTTTCTCTGCAAACGGTGTCTATGGCTTTCCCAGTCACACTAAAGTTTTTGAAGAGTTAGGTGGGAAAAGAGCAGTTGAAGAGCTACGAACATTGTGAATCCATTAACTACCTTTCAGATGGAGGCCTGACAGGGATTCCTCTGAGGGTTCTTCTTGCATCACTGGGCCTCACAGACCCCACCCTTCTCTGATTGGGGTTCTCCTGGCATTGACCGCTGTCCTAAATTAGAACCTGTCCCAAATTAGACTTAATTTTTTTTTTATCAATTAGTACATGATAAGAGAACTGGCTTTCTTGGCAAACATCAAATAGGCAATAAGAAAAGAAAAATGTCTGCCAAACTAGATGACTCTCCTCACCTGCAAGGTGGAGGATGATAGTACTCTACCCCACAGAACTGTGAGGTCAAAAGAAACTAATATAGGTTAACAGTGTTGAGCACACAGAAGGTACTAAGAAAAGGATGTCATACCTTGTCCAAAATCCTTGGAGCCAGATGTGTTTCAGAATTTTGACTCTGTCTGATTTTAGGAAGGTAATGTAGTGCATATACTGTATATTGTGTAATACTTCCTGTGGACTTTGAGGAAACACATTAATATTTCTGTAATCAAACATATTAATATTTCTTTAATCAAATGCATGCATAACACACCAAGTGGAATAAATAAAGACTATAAATAATTTTACATCAGTTCAGGTTATGTTTTGTCACTACAATGAACTGAAAGTTTGTGTCTCCCCCCACCGAAATTCACATGTTGAAATCCTAACCCCAAATGTGATGGTATTAGGAGGTGGGGCCTTTTGGAGGCAAATAGGTCATGATGGTGGAGCCCTTATGAATGGGATTAGTGCACTTATAAGAGAGACCCCAGGAGGCTCTCTTGCCCTCTTTTCATCATGTGAGAACACTAGAAGTTGGCAGTTTGCAACCTGGAAGAGCTCGACAATGCTGGCACCCTGATCTCCAACTTCCAGCCTCCAGAACTGTGAGGAATAAATTTGTGTTGTTTATAAGCCATCCGGTCTTGAGTACTTTGTTACAGCAGCCTAAACTGACTAAGACAGTCACCAAACTCATGAAAAGCACTTTTGTTTTTAGAAATTAATGAATTGCAAGTAAGAGATTTCTATTATTTTATTTCTGTAACTCAACTACTAAGATTATTCTCTTCCCCCCACCCCTCACTAGCCATTCAAGCACCCCTTTCTTCATTCTGATTATACTTGGAAGTGCAGAAACTGATAATTTTTGATGTTAACTGAGGGCATAAGAACTGATATGTAGATATGAGAGTGGACTGTTCTATATTAGTCTATGATAAAATCTAGAACCTCAAAGAAGATTTTAGCTCAACAGAAGAGGAAATTTGGGGATAACTCAATGGCTGTGTTGTGAGTGGCTGAGCTCCCTGCCATTGGAAGCATCCAAGCAGAGATGTCAGTGTATCCATCATGGATGCAGTAAGTGAATTCCTGCAATGATGTCCAAGGTCCCTTCCAAGTCTAAAGCCCTATGATTCTATATTTTTATTAAGGGATTTAGTCACAGTCAAGGGAGATTTCATCTCTATTATGCCAGGATTTGAGAAGAAGCAGGAAATTGTTATTTCCATCTGCTCACTGGGCTATAAGCAAGCTAGCAGATATCTAAGGCAGTCTGTTGCTGAATGTGCTCTGTGGGATGATATTAGAGTTCCGTGATCCAATAAGTTTGGTTAGACAATTTGGTTAGATACTGTTGGGTTAGACAATATTAATATAATCTTTTCTAAAGGACTTATCACTGCCTTCAAAATGCTAATATAGACCATAAATCTCCAAGAAGAAAGGGTAAAAGGCAGAGTTACTCAAGCGTATTTTTCCACAGTTTCCAATTTAGGATGTCTCTGGCAAGGTTTGTCTTCCGGGGAACACACTATGGAAAAGCAAGTCTAAGCGTGTCATGTCTTGGCAAAATAAATCAAGATGTATAGATGCTGCTATGCTGGTTGGAATGCAAGGTGTGGGGAAAACAGGGTTGATGAAGGCCTATTCCCAACCCTAAAACTCAGGGAGACTGAATCTGGCATTTTGGCCATTTAAGTGTCTACTAAGCATCTTGTATTTTCACATTCACTTTTCTGAATTCTTTCTCCTTCCTACCTTGAAATATTATGAGAAATCATTTGCTAAAGAGAAACCCAAGATACAGAGGCAGGAGAGAAGAGGACTGAGCCATTGCAGTCCCTGAGTTCGGAGGCTTCTCCTAGGCCCATAAGCCCACCTGCTGTTTGCTCACCGCCCCCCCCCAATCCCTGGCATACTGCTTCATTATTTGTCATCTCTGGGTACTAATGAGTCACTTGGAGATCTCTCACAGATCCTGAGTGGTGGATGGAAGCGTTCAGGGCTCCGGTGAAGCCAAAGGTGCCAAGTACTCAAGCCATTTATTATCAGCATGATGAACACCAACAATGGGTTTATACTGTCAGGTTACACACTTAATTTAATTAATAAAAAAATTAAGATCGTCACCATTAACCTGCATTTGCTCAGAATGCCACAGGGGTGATTAGTTAGAACGGCACTGAAGGTTTTATAGTCCGCTCTAGTAAGAATTACTTTGGTACCAATTAGGATTTTCCATAATATCACCCCGTGTAATATCCCTACTACATTACACATTTTCTACAAGTGATTGAGCTCAACACAATGCAGACGCGATGTCACAGGACTCTCCCTCAGAGCGTGCATGGGAACTCCCACAAATGTTAACACGCTCACTAAGTGGAGAGGAGACCCTGCTTTTTTGTACTATACAAACCCATTTCAAGGGTAATGATTCTCTGTCACAGTCTTTCAGAGCAATGGGAAATTAGACTCACACATGGCTACGAGGCTTAGGGGATAAGGCTCTCCCTTGAACATCTCAGATCTAAAATGTTCCTTACTCTATATGGGAATTTTTATTTTTCAAGTCTATTTGACTTTGAATAGCTTACTTCTAGAGTCAAAGAAGACAAAAGCATTCAGACAATTTTTTAATAACTTAAAAAAATCAGTACATGAGTAATTCTGGTTCACTGAAGAAAAGTAAAGTGGGAAAATGCAGATTTAAAAGAAAAGAGTATAGAGAGTTCCCTGGTGGTCCAGTGGTTTGGACTCAGCGCTTTCACTGCCATGGCCCTGGGGTTCAATCCCTGGTTGGGGGAACTAAGATCCTGCAAGCCTCATGGCCAAAAAAAAAAAAAAGAGTATAAGAATCACATATGATCCCATCACCCTGAGAAATCCACTTATTACTAGGTTATATTCCTTTCCAGATTTTTTTCTATGCAAATAAAATTTTATATTTTTTTAAATATAAATGAGACCATATTATATATGCAGATTCATTCAACAACAATAACAACATCAACATCTTGTCAGGTCAATAACTATTTTTAAATTTTTAAAAAAGTTTTATTACAGGTTTACCTGTATTCATGCAACTAATCACTTATTGTGGATTTCCAATTTCTTAACATTATAAACATTAACTACGGTGAACACCTTATTGGAAAAACCTTTGGTCACATTTTATATTATGTCTATATAATATATTCTAAGAAGTGGAATTGCTGTGTCAAAAGTTAGGTGCATTTTAAGGCTTTTGATAGCCTTTGCCAAATCACCCTCCAAAAACCTTTTACCAGTATTTGTTCACATCAGTTTCCTCACCGAAAACGGGCTTTTAAAATTCTCATTCTTTTCTGTCTTTGCTGATTAGATAGATAAAAATAGTACTGTGTCAAAGAAATCTTCATAATCTGGGTCAGAAGGATGGGTGTGATCTGAGTTGGCAGAAAGTAGGAAGGGCCAGGGATGTGGCATAAGATATTAAATATTCAAATGTCATAAGGCTCCAATTATTCAGTAACATTTATTGAGCCCTCAGTCTCTGCCCAAGGGAGTTTCAGTTTGTGTGTGCGAGTGAGGGTGGGATGGTGCAGGAGGTCAGCCATGCCAACCGACAACATAATGCAGTGCGGAAACATGTAATGGAGAAGTGTGCAGGATGTTATGGGAGGATCTGCAGTCAGGGAAGGCTTCCGAGATGAGGCAGCCTGGAACTGAGACCTGAAGGAGGAGGAGGAATCGGCCAGTGGGTGGTAGCAAAGGCCGAAGGACGAATCCAGCATGGCTTAGGAAAGGACTAGATGACCTCTGTTCTTTCTACAGATTTGCTCTGACGACCTGCTACGTGTCAGGCACTGTTCTAGGAGGTGACCAATGAGAGACTAGATCCCCACCCTCACAAGGGTTTCTGTTCTAATGTGGGGACTGGGTGCCCTCCCCCCCCCGCCCCCCGCCACGGAACCAACTGGTCTCAAAGAGAAGAGGAGCCTTGTTTGCCCTGTTCCATCGCGACATGCCCGGCGCCCAGAGCGAGGCCCCGATGAAATCTGGGAAGCCGTCAGAGATAAGGAAAAAATAAGGAGCAACCCGGATAAAGGGAAAGGAAAAAAATGAGTGAGAGATGAGTTGCCAGGGAAAGCGAGGGAAGCAGAGAAAAGAAGAGCGGGCCCAAGAGGAGGGGGAGATCGGGAGAGGGAAAAGAAAAGAGAGGAAGGAAGAGGGCGGTGCCTCCTGCGGAGCTGCTAACCCCGCCCTGACTCCTGGAGCCCTAACCCTGCAGCGAGGCCGGCCCGCCGCCTGCTCCTCGCTCCCGCCCCGCGCCAGTGAGATTAGACCGGGAGGAGACAGGGCCGTCCCCAGAAGGCAGAGCAGGCCGTTTCCCTTGCTCAAATATTTATGTGCGCGGAAAGCAGCTGCAAGCCAGGTGGCTGAGCTGACAGCCAGGCCCTTCTATTTCGGAGGACTTTCTCATCAGGCTTATATCATCTTTGGTTCTGTGGCCTAACCAAATCGGACTTTTCATTTCTTAAAAGTATACCTGCTCCTCCCCCAAGTGTTTTTCCTCTCACTGCTTCTCAAAAATAGATACTAAAAACCTACGTCTTTCATCCCGTCGCGTTTCCTGGACTTGGCACATCCGGCTGTGAGAGTCACATCTGCTTAAGCCTCTTTTGTAGCCTTAGATTAGACACCTTGTGTCGGACTCCACCTGGCGCGACAACTTAGAAGAGATGAGAAAGTCGGCAGGAATTGGGGGAAAAAAAGTGATCCTGGGTTTCCTTCCTTCCTTCTTTTCCTTCTTTCCTTCCTTCCTTCCTTCCTTCCTTCCTTCTTTCCTTCCTTCCTTCCTTCCTTCCTTCCTTCCTCCCTCCCTCCCTCCCTTCCTCCCTCCCTCTCTCTCTCTCTCTCTTTCTCTCTTTCTTTCTTTCTTCCTTCTTTTGGGTTAGCACAACTTTACAAATACTTTCAGATTTTGTTTCATTTTCTTCTCCCTCCTAAAGCCGGCTGTCCATAAAAAATTCAGGATGGATGTTCATTCCCTAAATGTCTTGGATAATTGGATGGAATTTCCAGCAATGGTCAAGTATTTAGGATAAAAAAATATCTCCTGACTTCAGCAGTATAACCCAAAAACTCTCGTTAGTTACTCCACTTTAAGTATATATATTTTTCTTCAATGTTTTAGGTGATGAAGATTAAAAGTGATCCCATAACAGTCAGTATAGTATTTTACATTCACTGACCTTTTGTGTAATTTGGTATGTTCCTTTAGGAAGTCGGCTATGGCTGTGTTAGGTGAAAGCTTGATTTATAAACATTGTCCAGGGGTGTATGGGGAAGGAGTAGGAGGGAGTATGTATTTTGTTTCCATCCTGAGTTTTTACCTTTTGCATCCGTTCACACCATTTAACAGCTCATTAATATATTTTTATTCTTCCTCCCCAAATTACTGCCACATTTTCTCTGTTAATGTGCAGTTGGAGAACTAGGCAGAGCTGAGATCAGAGGCCTTAGGGCTGGGTTGAATGGAGGGATATTTACCGGAAAAGACTCCAAATCATAACTGAGGGGGACAAGGGTGTGACTGGGAAAACAGAGCATCAAATCCAAAGGGAAATTCCCAACCAGACAGAACCCATTTCTGGAGTGCCTAGAGCATGACATAGGTAAGACCCCAAATTTGCCATAGGGGATCAGACTCCCAGTGATTGGTGCATATTATATGCCCCCAAATCTAATTATTCATTTAACCAATATATTGTTCATTGGTGAGAAATACCTAGTTGTTCTCTCTGAAGTATCTTCGTCAAATAATAACGATAATGTTTTTCCCAAATAACCCTAAATTCAAAATTAGATGCCATTGGCACAATGTTACAAAATTTACAAAGTATTTCAAGTTCATCATCTCATGTAATTCTCACAGCAACTCTATGAGGTGCTTGCAAATAATGAAATGGAATTTGATTGCATTTGACTTGCCCACTCAGATTAAAAGTGCACTTGAAGTATTACATCTAGACTCATGACAAAGAAACTACAGAACTAAAAATTTTTTTTAAATAGTCTAAAATTTACCAGAGAGAAGAGACTGATTATTTTCCAAACAATGACAGCTAAGCTGACAGCAGATGTCTCTATGGCAACATAATGGAATAATACCTTCAAAGTGCTAAAGGGAGAAAAAAAAGGTGACTCTAGAATCTTATACCTAGCTAAACCATCCTTCAAAAATGAGTATGAAATAAAGACATCTTAGTCATGAAATTCTGAGAAAGTTTACCATCTACAGACCCACTGAAAAGTAAATCCAAAAGGAGTGGGAAGCAAGAAACAGCAGGGAGTAGACAAATTGGACATTTAATTAATTTACTTTTCAGAAGTCTAAACTATTATATAAAAGTGAAATAAAATCTCTACATAATAATAAATGATAAAGAAAACGAGAGAAGTTCAATCGGTTGTGAAAGTTGCTAAAACCTTGTCAGGAGGAGAACAACGCTGAATAACTTTACATTCTGCTTTAAAAAATATATAGTTTTATATGCAGGTTAACAAAGAAAGTTTCAGTTGTATCAACATTTTTTACTTAAAAAAAATCTCAAGAAAATATGGCTAACTTTTAAGATTTGTTCAGTCTGGGTAGTGGGTACACGTGTATTATCTGAAGTTTTCTGGATGTTTTACATAATTAAAAAAATTAAAGTCTCCTTTTCTATTTGTCAGTCTACAACAAAAGTGTTTAAAGTATATCCTCTTTCAGGAAAGAATCCCACTTGAGAATTTTAATTTAAGGAGATAGACAATAAAGTACCCAAAAGTGTAAATATAAGCATGTTTTCTATCCAAAGTTAATGATACTGAAAGTTAGAAGTAAGCTTCTGGAAGGCAGAGACTTTTTCTATTTTATACCTGTGTCTCCCAAAGTGCTAGCACAGAACTTAGTATTAAGCCCTCAATAAATATATGTTGAAAGAATAAGTAAAGAAATGTGCTAAATGTCAAGTGGTAGAGAAGTACGTGACATTTTAGAAAAATTTCCACCAAAAATATTTAAAATTTATATTCTGACCCAGCTGTGATTTGTATTTTGATATAAGTATAAATATTTTGATCTACATTTCGACCCAGCTATGCCAGAATAAAGCCACTTCCCTGATTTTCCCTTTCCTGTGAATTCTTCTTTCTCCTAAATATGTCTCAATCACATCAAGGGACAGGGTGATCAGACCTTCACTGGAAGCTTAACATTTTTAGCCTTCCTCATACAAGGGTGCCCTCCTCCATCTCAGCTGAGTTCCCCTCCCCAGTTCTGGCTGCCTCCTGCATAAATTATGTCAAACTGTATTTCCCTCCCTTGTCATCCAACACCACTTCCCCCCTGTACTTCCTACTTTGATGAGTAGTAATACAAATAAGAATTATAGTCTTTTTGAACACACACAGTGTGCTGGTTATTACTCATATTATCCCATTTAATCCACAAAGAGTCTGTTGATGTAGGTATTAGTATTTCTCCCATTTTACAGATGTGGAGACTAAGACCAGGGATTAAGGAACTTGCCTAAGGTTAGATAGAGAGCAGGTGAGTCTGATTCCAGAAGGTAAGCTCCTGACCAGTACAGTAGCCTGCATCCACCCAGGAGCTAAAGGAGGGGGCGAGGGGAGGGGCTAGAACTGGTATTGGAAGCACTGGGAGCCTCTCTTTCCCCGCTTCTAACCAGGAGCCGAACTCTGCCAATTTTGTCTCCTCCTAAGAACTAACATTTTTAAGGTGCTTGCGTCTGTGCCAGGAACTGTGTTCTGAAGGCTTCTAACATCATATGAGATGGAGTTATCATTAGCATCCTCACATGTGGAGATACTGAGGCACGAGAAGGGACATATTGTCCACAAGGCTGGTGAACAGCAGGTGCAAGCCCAGGCAGCCTGGCTCTGGAGCCACGTTCTTAACCACTACTCTGGACCGCTTCTGGGCAGAGCCCCACTCCATTCCTACTCTGCCGTCCCCCTGCTGTACTTGACTTGAGCTCTTAGCATCTCTTTACTGAACCAATGCAACAGCCTCCTGTCTCTATTTCCAGGTTCTCCCCCTCCCCTCACCCTAATTTTGCCCTCCACACTGCCACCAGAATGGTTTTTTGGAAACAAAACTCTGATCGTGTCTTTTTTCGGCTGGAAGAAGCCCAAGATCCTTCCTCAGCACCTGCAGAATGAGTTCAGGCTCCTTAGCACGGCATTCCGGGCTCTTCCCAGGCTGGCTTGACCTCTGCGCCCCATCTCCCAGCACTCCCGTAACCGCACCACCCACCCTGCTGCAAGGAACATGCCACGTCCCTTCGCATTCTCTGCATCTTTGCACACACTGCTGCTTCTGCTCAGAACACGCTTGCCTGTCTTCTCTGGCTGGGGAACTTCTCATCTGCCCTCTGCCCAGCCCTTCAGCCCTCCCGTGTGCTTCTCACCACTGACCACAGCAATCACAGTATCTACAGTGACTCACACATCATCAGAACCTCCCTGGGCACAGAAAGGTCAGGAACTCCCAGCAGATGTGCACCTAGACCTGACTCGTCCTGGAGCTGCTTCTGTCTCGTCCACACACAGGCAGCTGCAGGGCTGGGGCCTCAAGACTGGCTGGTCCACAGGGCAGCAGGGTGGCCATGGTTCAGGATGGTTCAGGATGGTGGGGCCTCAGCACCCTGCCTGGGTTTCCAGCACAAACTGCTAGACTAATCAATGAACAGTGCATGGTTAATGTGTAAAATGGGTGTATCCTGCCCATGAAGCTGCATGGTGAGCCTCTGAGTGAAATCACTGTCTAATCCAAGGTGCAAGCTGGGGTCAGGGAGGCGGGACAGAATGAAGGACATGGTCACGGAGAGGACACCACATCCACAGCAACAACCCCTGAGGAGACTCTGGAGAAGAGACATCAGAACCGTGTTCCCTCCATCCCTTTTCAGGGGCAGGTATCATGATGAGACAACAATGAGATAAAGACCCTAGGTGTCCTAGAGAAAGGAAAGGGGATTTCTGCTCATCCAATTTTAAATACTGACTTTCAGCTCAACCCTGTGAGGCAGGCAGGGCAGACTTTACTATCTCCATTTTACAGAGGAGCAAACTGCGGCTCAGAGAAATGACATGATTTGGAAAGTTATGATACGAGTGAGTGGCAGAATTAAGACTGTAATGTAGGTTTTTTGGTTCCAGGTCACAGCTTACTCCTCTGCCCTAGGGCACCACCAGCCCATAAGGTGCTTTGGGTGAATTTGGAAGCTGTGTCCCCTTCCTCCAAGCAGGAGCAGGAGGTACCCACTTGGGCCGGCTTGGTGAGCAGGGCACCAGCTGGACCGCTGCCCTCTTACCCACCATGGCACATTCTACACAATCTAGGGGTGGCATTCAGTCTTGGGTCCTGTTACTCTTCCCCGATCAGACTCCCCCATCACCTTTGGACCCTCTTCAGTGAGCAGCTCTGGTTGGAGGGCTGCCAGGCTGGTTGGTCAAAGGCAGGAAGTCTGTGGTTAGGGACCATGCTTCCCAGGGGTTGACCCCTTGGGTGTGCAGACGGCATCCATTACCCAGGTCCCGCCTGAACTGCCCCCCAAAACTCTGTCCTCATGAAGTCTCCAATCTATTTAACGTCTCCCCTGTCACCAATGTCTTCTCTGACATTGTACAGCAAAGGACATCGTGTGATGGAGCACTTCAAACAGTGTGCGTGCTCTGTAAATATTAAATGATGACAGGATATTTTTTTTCAAAAAGATAAAGGTTCCCCCTCTTAGAACTCTTCTCTGTTGTACATCTTTGCCAAGAGTGGGTTAAGACGGTCCATCTTTCATCAAGAATCAGGGTCTGGAGATTAGTGAAGTGAGAATTGGTCAGGTTTAATGGCACAGATAATATTTTATTTTTATTTCAATTTTAATACACTATCAACATGCAATGAAGTAAGATATACGGCAACACTTGAGGAAGGAACTGCCCTCCAACTTATCTTCAGTTACCAATCTGGGACCCGTTTCTCAAGTTATTTTTCTGCCAGTCTTGAGGATCTCAGAAAATTTTGGCTTCATCAAAATGATATATTAGGAAGGGTAAAGGTCACCTTAAACTTTGCACAAGAAATTGGAGTAGTGTTTGACCATGACACTTGGAAATTTTCTTCCCAAAAAGATATAAAGGAGCCAGTAAAAAGAGAAAACTTCTTTCCTCTGAACAATGACCTTTCTTCATTCTCTGATGGCACCCAAGATATTTATTTTGACCCCAGATAACATTAGATGTACAAATGGCTTAGTGAGCTAGGAAACTGGTCTAGCTGTGAAGACCCTCAGGATTGTAATTCTTTATTTATGTCTGTGGTTCCATTAGACTGGGTATCTTTTGGGTCAGAAACCTTACCTGATTCACCTTAGTGTCTCTACCACCCAGCACACTGCCTGCCACATAGAAGGCACCCATTATAAGTTTGATGATTAACAATAATAATAACAGTAGTTAACATGTGTTGAGTATTTACAGTGGGCCAGATGCCTTTGTATTTTACATGTAGCATTTTACATTGAATATTCAGTATAACCTCATGGGGCGGTATTATGGGTTGAACTGTGTTCTCTCCAAAAGTCATTTGTTGAAGTCCTAGCCTAGTCCTTATTTGGAAACAGGTCATTGCAGATGTAATTAGTTACATTAAGATGAAGTCATAGTGGATTAGGGTAGACCCCCTAATTCAATATGTCTGTTGCCCTTATTAAAAGGGGAAATTTGGACATAGACATACAAACAGAGAGAACACCATGTGAAGATGAAGACAGAGATTGGGATGATGCAAGCTGAGAAATGCCAAAGAGTGCCAATCAACCACCAGAAGCCAGGAGAGAGGCATGGAACAGATTTTTCCCTCACAGCCCTCAGAAGGAACCAACACTGTCTACACCTTGACCTGGAATTCTAGCCTGAGAACTGTGGGACAATACATTTCTGTTGGTTAAGCCACTTTGGTTAAGCCAAAGTGTGATACTTTGTGACAGTAGCCCTAGGAAACTAATACAGAATACTATTACTATTGCCATTTTATAACTGAGGAAAACAGAGCCCCAGAGGAATTTAAGTAACATTCCTGAGATCAGAGAGATAGGAACTGTGGAGACCAGGAGAAGTTCTCAGGCTGTCTGACTCTCCATGACTCAGTACTCGACTTTCTGGGGGTGGCGGAAGGATGTTCCCGACTGGCTGAGACACCTGAAGGAGCTGTTCCACCTCCTGCTCTCCATTCGCTCTTCACGAAGCCAAGTTCATTGAGCCCCTATCCTGGGCACTGGAGTGCATGCACAAAGGCAGGAAATAATAGAGTTTCCCTCAAAGAGTTGACAGTACAACTGGGAAGACGAGAAAAGTGAAGAGCCTACCACACGCCAGGTGCTTCACAGGGAGTATGTCAGACAATTCCCCCAGCACACTATGAGGAAGGTGAAGCCTAGAGAGTGACATTGCTTGTCAACATCCTCACAGCTGGGAAATGAGGGACCTGAGGGGCCCCATCCAGGACCCATGGTCTTTCTATTCCCCCTACCTCCTTGAAAACCTCCACAAAACAGCCCAAGAACCAAGACATAAGCAAGTGAGTAATAATGACCCAAGCATGATGGATTAGGCTCAAACTGGCTCCTGCCAACCCTGATAGAGGGGCAGTGATGAGGACAAGGGACAGGGTTGGAGAGACATGGATACGTGTAACTGATGGTTTGGGATTTAAATATTCACAGTGATCTTGTTTAACTCTCCCAACACTTCTACGAGGAAGACAGCATTGAGACTCTAGATAATGTTTCTCAATAAGGGGAGTTTTCATCAAAAAAATACACAAACAAATGCTGGAGAGGGTGTGAAGGAAAGGGAACCCTCCTACACTGTTTGTGGGAATGTGAATTGATGCAGCCACTATGGAGAACAGTATGGAGGTTCCTTAAAAAACTAAATATAGAACTACCATATGATCCAGCAATCCCACTCCTGGGCAAATATCCAGAGAAAACCATAATTAGAAAAGATACATGCACCCCTATGTTCATAGCAGCACCATTTACAATAGCCAAGACATGGAAATAACCTAAGTGTCCACTGACAGATGAATGGATAAAGAAGATGTGGCACATATATACAATGGAATTACTCAGCCATAAAAAAGAATGAAATAATGCCATTTGCAGAACCTGGATGGACCTAGAGATTATCATATAAGTAAGTCAGACAGAGAAAGACAAATATCATATGATACCACTTATATGTGGAATCTAACATAATGATACAAATGAACTCATTTACAAAATAGAAACAGACTCACAGATCTAGAAATCAAAGGGGAAATGTGGGGGGAAGTGATAAATTAGGAGATTGGGATAAACATATATACACTACTATATAGAAAATAGATAATCAACAAGGACCTACTGTATAGCACAGGGAATTCTACTCAATATTCTGTGATAACCTATATGGGAAAAGAATCTGAAAAAGAATGGATATAGATCGGAGGAGCTTCAAGATGGCGGAAGAGTAAGACGTGGAGATCACCTTCCTCCCCACAAATACATCAGAAATACATCTACATGTGGAACAACTCCTACAGAACACCTACTGAATGCTGTCAGAAGACCTCAGACCTCCCAAAAGGCAAGAAACTCCCCACGTACCTGGGTAGGGCAAAAGAAAAAAGAAAAAACAGAGACAAAAGAATAGGGATGGGACCTGCACCAGTGGGAGGGAGCTGTGAAGGAGGAAAGGTTTCCACACACTAGGAAGCCCCTTCGCGGGTGGAGACTGGGGGTGGCGGAGGGGGGAGAGCTTCGGAGCCACGGAGGAGAGCGCAACCACAGGGGTGCGGAGGGCAAAGCGGAGAGACTCCCGCACAGAGGCTCAGGGCCGAGCAGCACTCACCAGCCCGAGAGGCTTGTCTGCTCAGCCGCCGGGGCGGGCAGGGCTGGGAGCTGAGGCGCAGGCTTCGGTCGGATCGCAGGGAGAGGACTGGGGTTGGCGGCGTGAACACAGCCTGAAGGGGTTAGTGTGCCACGGCTAGCTGGGAGGGAGGCCGGGAAAATGTCTGGAGCCGCCGAAGAGACAAGAGACTTTTTCTTCCCTCTTTGTTTCCTGGTGCGCAAGGAGAGGGGATTCAGAGCGCTGCCTAAATGAGCTCCAGAGACGGGCGCGAGCCACGGCTATCAGCGCGGACCCCAGAGGCGGGCATGAGACGCTAAGGCTGCTGCTGCTGCCACCAAGAAGCCTGTGTGCGAGCACAGGTCACTCTCCACACCGCCCCTCCCGGGAGCCTGAGCAGCCCGCCATGGCCAGGCTCCCGTGATCCAGGGACAACTTTCCCGGGAGAACGCACGGCACGCCTCAGGCTGTTGCAACGTCACTCGAGCCTCTGCTGCCACAGGCTCGCCCCGCATCTGTACCCCTCCCTCCCCCCAGCCTGAGTGAGCCAGAGCCCCCAATCAGCTGCTCCTTTAACCCTGTCCTGTGTGAGTGAAGAACAGACGCCCTCAGGCAACCTACACGCAGAGGCGGGTCCAAATCCAAAGCTGAACCCCAGTAGCTGTGCGAACAAACAAGAGAAAGGGAAATCTCTCCCAGCAGCCTCAGGAGCAGCGGATTAAATCTCCACAATCAACTTGATGTACGCTGCATCTGTGGAACACCTGAATAGACAATGATTCATCCCAAATTGAGGAGGTGGACTTTGGGAGCAAAGATATATATATATATTTCCCTTTTTCTCTTTTTGTGCATGTGTATGTGTATGCTTCTGTGTGTGATTTTGTCTGTATAGCTTTGCTTTTACCATTTGTACTAGGGTTCTGTCTGTCCGTTTTTTAATTACTTAAAAAATTATTTTTCTTAATAATTATTTTTTACTTTAATTATTTTATTTTATTTTATTTTACTTTATTTTATTTTATTTTATCTTCTTCTTTCTTTCCTTTCTTCTCCCTTTTATTCTGAGCCATGTGGAGGACAGGCTCTTGGTGCTCCAGCCAGGCATCAGAGCTGTGTCACTGAGGTGGGAGAGCAAAGTTCAGGACACTGGTCCACAAGAGACCACCCAGCTCCACATAATATCAAATGGGGAAAATCTCCCAGAGATCTCCATCTCAACGCCAAAACCCAGCTCCACTCAACGACCAGCAAGCTACAGTGCAGGACAACCTATGCCAAACAACTAGCAATAAAGGAACACAACTCCACCCATTAGCACAGAGGCTGCCTAAAATCATAATAAGGCCATAGACACTCCAAAACACATCACCAGACGTGGACCTGCCCAACAGAAAGACAAGATCCAGCCTCATGCACCAGAACACAGGCACTAGTCCCCTCCACCAGGAAGCCTACACAACCCACTGAACCAACCTTAGCCACTGGGGACAGACACCAAAAAAAACAGAAACTACGAACATGCAGCCTGCTAAAAGGAGACCCCAAACACAGTAAGTTAAGCAAAATGAGAAGACAGAGAAACACACAGCAGATGAAGGAGGAAGGCAAAACCCCACCAGACCTAACAAATGAAGAGTAAGTAGGCAGTCTACCTGAAAAAGAATTCAGAATAATGATAGTAAAGATGATCCAAAATCTTGGAAATAGAATGGAGAAAATACAAGAAATGTTTAACAGGGAACTAGAAGAACTAAAGAGCAAACAAACAGTGATGAACAACACAATAAATGAAATTAAAAATTCTCTAGAAGGCATCAATAGCAGAATTACTGAGGCAGAAGAACGGATAAGTGACCTGCAAGATAAAATAGTGGAAATAACTACTGCAGAGCAGAATAAAGAAGAAAGAATGAAAAGAATTGAGGACAGTCTCAGAGACCTCTGGGACAACATTAAACACACCAACATTCGAATTATAGGGGTCCCAGAGTAAGAAGGGAAAAAGAAAGGGACTGAGAAAATATTTGAAGAGATTATAGTTGAAAACTTCCCTAATATGGGAGAGGAAATAGTTAACCAAGTCCAGGAAACACAGAGAGTCCCATACAGAATAAATGCAAGGAGAAACACGCCAAGACACATATTAATCAAACAACAAAAATTAAATACAAAGAACAAATATTAAAAGCAGCAAGGGAAAAACAACAAATAACACATAAGGGAATCCCCATAATGTTAACAGCTGATCTTTCAGCAGAAAGTCTGCAAGCCAGAAGGGAGTGGCAGGACATATTTAAAGTGATGAAGGAGAAAACCTACAACCAAGATTACTCTGCCCAGCTAGGATCTCATTCAGATTTGATGGAGAAATTAAAAGCTTTACAGACAAGCAAAAGCTAAGAGAATTCAGCACCACAAAACCAGCTTTACAACAAATGCTAAAGGAACTTCTCTAGGCAGGAAACACAAGAGAAGGAAAAGACCTACAATAACAAACCCCAAACAATTAAGAAAATGGTAATAGGAACATAAATATTGATAATTACCTTAAACGTAAATGGATTAAATGCTCCAACCAAAAGACATAGACTGGCTGAATGGATACAAAAACAACACCCGTATATATGCTGTCTACAAGAGACCAACTTCAGACCTAGGGACACATACAGTCTGAAAATGAGGGGATGGAAAAAGATATTCCATGCAAACGGAAATCAAAAGAAAGCTGGAGTAGCAATTCTCATATCAGACAAAATAGACTTTAAAACAAACACTATTATAAGAAACAAAGAATGACACTACATAATGATCAAGGGATCAATCCAAGAAGATATAACAATGGTAAATATTTATGCACCCAACATAGGAGCACCTCAATACATAAGGCAAATACGAACAGCCATAAAAGGTGAAATCGACAATAACACAACCATAGTAGGGGACTTTAACACCCCACTTTCACCAATGGACAGATCATCCAAAATGAAAATAAATAAGGAAACACAAACTTTAAATAATACATTAAACAAGATGGACTTAATTGATATTTATAGGACATTCCATCCAAAAACAACAGAATACACTTTCTTCTCAAGTGCTCATGGAACATTCTCTAGGAGAGATCATATCTTGGGTCACAAATCAAGCCTTGGTAAATTTATGAAAATTGAAATCGTATCAAGTATCTTTTCTGACAACAATGCTATGAGACTAGATATCAATTACAGGAAAAAATCTGTAAGATATACAAACACATGGAGGCTAAACAACACACTACTTAATAACCAAGAGACCACTGAAGAAATCAAAGAGGAAATCAAAAAATACCTAGAAACAAATGAAAATGAAAACACAATGACCCAAAACCTATGGGATGCAGCAAAAGCAGTTCTAAGAGGGAAGTTTATAGCAATACAATCCTACCTTAAGAAACAAGAAAAATCTCAAATAAACAACCTAACCTTACACCGAAAGCAATTAGAGAAAGAAGAATAAAAAAAACCCCAAAATTAGCAGAAGGAAAGAAATCATAAAGATCAGGTCAGAAATAAATGAAAAAGAAATGAAGGAAACAATAGCAAAGATCAATAAAACTAAAAGCTGGTTCTTTGAGAAGATAAAGAAAGTTGATAAACCATTA
This sequence comes from Balaenoptera physalus, assembly GCF_965194825.1. Lineage (NCBI taxonomy): Eukaryota > Metazoa > Chordata > Mammalia > Artiodactyla > Balaenopteridae > Balaenoptera > Balaenoptera physalus. The sequence goes on along the minus strand of NC_138882.1, from coordinate 142,330,572 downwards.
GCCAGACTCATCAAGAAAAAAAGGGAGAAGACTCAGATCAATAGAATTGGAAATGAAAAAAGAGAAGTAACAACTGACACTGCAGAAATACGAAGGATCATGTGAGATTACTATAAACAACTGTATACTAATAAAATGGACAACCTGGAAGAAATGGACAAATTCTTAGAAATGCACAACCTTCCGAGGCTGAACCAGGAAGAAATAGAAAATATGAACAGACCAATCACAAGCACTGAAATTGAAATTGTGATTAGAAATCTTCCAACAAACAAAAGCCCAGGACCAGATGGCTTCACAGCCGAATTCTATCAAACATTTAGAGAAGAGCTAACACCTATCCCTCTCAAACTCTTCCAGAATATAGCAGAGGGAGGAACACTCTCAAACTCATTCTACAAGGCCACCATCACTCTGATACCAAAACCAGACAAAGATGTCACAAAGAAAGAAAACTACAGGCCAATATCACTGATGAACATAGATACAAAAATCCTCAACAAAATACTAGCAAACAGAATCCAACAGCACATTAAAAGGATCATACACTATGATCAAGTCGGGTTTATCCCAGGAATGCAAGGATTCTTCAATATATGCAAATCAATCAACGTGATACACCATATTAACAAATTGAAGAATAAAAACCATATGACCATCTCAATCGATGCAGAGAAAGCTTTCAACAAAATTCAACACCCATTTATGATAAAAACCCTGCAGAGAGTAGGCATAAGGGAACTTTTCTCAACATAATAAAGGCCATATATGACAAACCCACAGCCAACATCATTCTCAATGGTGAAAAACTGAAACCATTTCCACTAAGATCAGGAACAAGACAAGGTTGCCCACTCTCACCACTATTATTCAACATAGTTTTGGAAGTTTTAGCCAGAATAATCAGAGAAGAAAAAGAAATAAAAGGAATCCAAATCGGAAAAGAAGAAGTAAAGCTGTCACTCTTTGCAGATGACATGATACTATACATAGAGAATCCTAAAGATTCTACCAGAAAACTACTAGAGCTAATCAATGAATTTGGTAAAGTAGCAGGATAGAAAATTAATGCACAGAAATCTCTCGCATGCCTATACACTAATGATGAAAAATCTGAAAGTGAAATTAAGGAAACACTCCCATTTACCATTGCAACAAAAAGAATAAAATACCTAGGAATAAACCTACCTAAGGAAACAAAAGACCTGTATGCAGAAAATTATAAGACACTGATGAAAGAAATTAAAGAGATACAAAAAGATGGAGAGATATACCATGTTCTTGGATTGGAAGAATCAACATTGTGAAAATGACTCTACTACCCAGAGTAATCTACAGATTCAATGCAATCCCTATCAAACTACCACTGGCATTTTTCACAGAACTAGAACAAAAAATTTCACAATTTGTATGGAAACACAAAAGACCCTGAATAGCCAAAGCAATCTTGAGAAAGAAAAACAGAGATGGAGGAATCAGGCTCCCTGATTTCAGACTATACTACAAAGCTACAGTAATCAAGACAGTATGGTACTGGCACAGAAACAGAAATATAGATCAATGGATCAGGATAGAAAGTCCAGAGGTAAACCCACGCACCTATGGTCACCTTATCTTTGATAAAGGAGGCCAAGAATATACAGTGGAGAAAAGACAGCCTCTTCAATAAGTGGTGCTGGGAAAACTGGACAGCTACATGGAAAAGAATGAAATTAGAACACTCCCTAACACTATACACAAAAATAAACTCAAAATGGATTAAAGACCTAAATGTAAGGCCAGACACCATCAAACATAGGCAGAACACTCTATGACATAAATCACAGCAAGATCCTTTTTGACCCACCGCCTAGAGTAATGGAAATAAAAACACAAATAAACAAATGGGATCTAATGAAACTTAAAAGCTTTTGCACAGCAAAAGAAACCATAAACAAGACAAAAGGCAACACTCAGAATGGGAGAAAATATTTGCAAGTGAAGCAACTGATGAAGGATTAATCTCCAAAACATGCAAGCAAATCATGCAGCTCAATGTCAAAAAATAAACAGCCCAATCCAAAAATGGGCAGAAGACCTAAATAGACATTTCTCCAAAGAAGATATACAGATTGCCAACAAACACATGAAAGAATGCTCAACATCATTAATCATTAGAGAAATGCAAATCAAAACTACAATGAGATATCATCTCACACCGGTCAGAATGGCCATCATCAAAAAATCTACAAACAATAAATGCTGGAGAGGGTGTGGAGAAAAGGGAACCCTCTTGCACTGTTGGTGGGAATGTAAATTGATACAGCCACTATGGAGAACAGTATGGAGGTTCCTTAAAAAACTAAAAATAGAACTACCATACGACCCAGCAATCCCACTACTGGGCATATACCCTGAGAAAACCATAATTCAAAAAGAGTCATGTACCACAATGTTCACTGCAGCTCTATTTACAATAGCCAGAACATGGAAGCAACCTAAGTGTGCACTGACAGATGAATGGATAAAGAGGATGTGGCACATATATACAATGGAATATTACTCAGCCATAAAAAGGAACGGAACTGAGTTATTTTTAGTGAGATGGATAGGCCTAGAGACTATCATACAGAGTAAAGTAAGTCAGAAAGAGAAAGACAAATACCGTATGCTAACACATATATATGGTATCTAAAAAAAAAAAAAAAATGTTCTGAAGAACCTAGGGGCAGGACTGGAATAAAGACGCAGACCTAGAGAATGGACTTGAGGATATGGGGAGGGGGAAGGGTAAGCTGAGACAAAGTGAGAGAGTGGCATGGACATATATACAGTACCAAACATAAAATAGATAGCTAGTGGGAAGCAGCCGCATAGCACAGGGAGATCAGCTCAGTGCTTTGTGACCACATAGAGGGGTGGGATAGGGAGGGTGGGAGGGAGGGAGATGCAAGAGGGAAGAGATATGGGGACATATGTATATGTATAACTGATTCACTTTGTTATAAAGCAGAAACTAACACACCATTGTAAAGCAATTATACTCCAATAAAGATGTTAAAAGAAAAAAAAAGGAAAGAATGGATATATGTATATGTATGTATGTATGTATAACTCATTCACTTTGCTGTACACCTGAAAGTAACACAACACTGTAAATCAACTATACTCCAATAAAAATTTTTTAAAAATAAAGGGAGTTTTCACCCCATCCCCAGGAGATATTTGCTAATGTCTAGGGACATTTCTGATGGTCACAGCTGGGGTTGGGATGGGGGGGTGCTACTGGCCTCCAGTGAGTAGGGGCCTGCAATGCTGCTAAACACCCTATGATGCTACAATGGAAAGTCCCCCCTCCAAACAAAGAATTATCCTGCCCCAAATGTCGGTAGTGCTGAAGTTGAGAAACCCTGCTCCAACAGATGAAAATGAGCTGTAGAGAGGTTAAAACATATGTTCAAGTTCACACAGCTAGTAAATGATGGAGTCAGGATTCATACTCAGATCTCCTGTCTCTATGCCTAGGGCACTTCCTACTCCACCACACTGCCCTCTTTTTTAATATGAAATAGGTAGTCACATCCTAAGTTTTTGGAAAGAGGAAATACTTGAAACTTTGGCTGGAAAAAATATTTCTAGCAGTTGTATTGTAAGGAGAAATAAGAGAAGTCAAATGATTCCCGTATCTTCCTAAGAATGTTCTCTCCCCTCTAAACTGCCTGCTATAGTAAATGCTGGGGTGCTCTGTGTAGATCCCCTTTTGTCCCAGCTGCTGAGTCCCTCTCCAGGAATTGCCCTCAGCCCAAGAGAACCACCCCACCCAATGATACGCCTCCTGGTGGTCACTGGGTATAAAGGCCCAGTCCCTTTGCCTCAAGATGGGACAACTCAGAAGGGCCATCCCAGCTGCAAAGCTCCATAGCATTGGCTGCGGCTTTTATCTTCTCCTTCTGCCAGTCCTGCTTCCCTCACTCCCACAAAGGTGTGCTCCACCCCCCAATAAACTTCCTACACACAAACCTCCATCTCAGTGTCTGCATCCTAGGAAACCTGATCTGAGTCACTAGTTAAAAATGACCACTGAAGGACTATAACAGCTCATGATGTAACAGTAAGTGAAGAAAATCATAACAAAAACTACACATATGCTGTGATACCAATTCCATATGAAAGAAGACAACATAATGATTAAAAGCTTGAGTTCTAGAGAGAGACAAGCTGAGTTCAAACAAACTCAACGAGCACTAGATGTGTGACCTTGAACAAATTATATAACTCCTTCCTTCAAGCCTGCTTTTTTCATCTACAAAATGGAGATAATAATAATGCCTACCTCTTGGGTTGTGATGTTAAAGGTAAATGACATGACGCATGTAGAATATTTAGCACAGTGGTAACTCTTTCAGAAAAAAGACTGGAAGGAAATCTGTTACAATATCAATGCTCAGTACCTCTGAGTGTTGGGGTTATACAAGATTTTTCTTTTCTTTTCAATTCTCTGCACTTCCTAAAATTTCTACCATTAACATATTATAAAGGACACGTATGATTGCAGCAGCCTTGTCTCTATCCCAGCTATGCCTAATTTCCATTTGGGGATCCATGTGGCCCAGAGACACCAGATCTGTGTTCCCTACCCCTACCACCATGCCCAGGGCAGAGTTTCTAACTGAGACAGGTCCAGTCAGCTTGTTTGGGTCCTGGTGGCCCCAGAGGTGGTTTCAGGGTGGGCAAATGACCTAAGCCATTTCAACCAGAGTGAGTGTCTGGACTTTTGCTTGGAATCCTGGGACAATGGAGGGCACTCTGTCACTTGCTGTGAATGAGGAAGCACCTGTCTTAGGAGCATTGACAGCCATCTTTAACCACAAGCCTTAGGATGAAGTGGATACCTTGGAAGGCAGAGATGAGAAAGAAGGCAATCTTGTCCCTAGTGACACTATTGACCCTCTGGGTCAAAACACACCCTATCTCTAGACTTTAATCACATACGAGTAAATAAATTCTGTTAATTCTTCAAGTAAGTTTAGGTTGAGTTTCCCATTATTTACAACATAAAGACTTTTAAAGCACCTGCATTATTTTCATAATCAGAAGTGAACAATTAAAAGTATATTAAAAATACCTCTTGCCCAGGGTCCAGGCCAAGCCCCTCCTCCTCCAAGAGTGGTCGCAGATAGCACTGGTCCAGGACGACTCTCCCATCAGTGAACAGCTCTCGTCTTTATTCCCCGGATGTTCATCTGACACTAAATGAACTCACATCTTAGACTGCTCTCTGTCCCAGGTGTATATATTTTGTCCTCCTAGTGAGTCAGAACATGGCTTGACAGTAGGGGGTCATGTCTTACATTCCTTCGTACATCTCACAATGCCATTTTGTAGCTCCCACAGGGTCATTTTTCTCAGGTCTCACATTTATGAAAAGCTTCAATTTCGACTAGAACATTATCTCCAAAAGAGGTTAAACAAATAGTTGTACCTTGTGTATTTGACACGTTAATTTGTCAGTAAACATGTTAATTTACTAGTAAAATGATTGAAATGTACAATTTCCATTATCTTATTTAAGACATATCTTATTTAGGACATCTAAGACATTTTCTTAGATGTCCTCTGAGACATCCTTGGTGCCAAGCACAGTGCCGAGGATGGCATTTACAACATCATTCCATTCTCAGAGCTTGAAGGAGCCTCAGTGGTCATCTCAGGCAATCCTTTCACTTTCCAGTTAAGGAAACTGAGGTCCGTACAGGCGAGGGAATTTCCAGGTGGCACAGCTGATTGGTGGCAGAGTCAGGCCTCAAACTCAGGTCTTCTAGAGATCTAATAAATACTCATTCAGTTGAATAAAACCATACCAATAGAATTACCTACAGAGGGTTGTGCAAATTCACCTTCTAAGGTGCTCCATAAATGCTTCGATAAGAGTTTTACAGCAGGTTCAAAGTTGTTAACTCATTTTTCAGCTTCTCGGAGGCCTCCTCTGATATAGAGTGTCAGGCTGATGGAAAAGGGGGTTTCTCTCCACCAGTCAGTCCGGTGGCTTATTTCAGCCCCCAGAGTAGCTGTTAATCAGGTTTCAATAGACTTCAATGTTTCACTCAGAACCTGTTGGCAATCCTAAAACTCTACCAATCCTGTCATGTCTGCAAAATGAGCTCCGGCTATGGCCCCATCCGTTTTCAGTTTTATTGAGGGATCCCTTCAGAACAGTTCCCGCTGCAGCATTAATACGAACTTCAGCAGGGACCCCTTCTTTACCCTGAGCTGCTCTCTCAGGGTACAAGATGATGTGCTCCCACTCCCAGAGATTTAATAGCATCAGGGCAAGTTTGTAATGTGCTCTTTGTCCCAGTGTCAGGCCAGTTCTTCCCATGCACAGAGTGGGGGCTATTTGGAGCTAGCAATACTCTTCTCTGGGGCTGTCAGACTCTATCCAATTTTTTTTTCCTTACAATTTTGCTGAGAATTCTCCTGCCCTGCTTTTTGATTTTCATCAGACTTGTTGAATTCCTCCTATGACACTTCTGAATCCTCTATTTTTACCTCTTTCCCCAAGCAGATCTAACACAAATATTATCTAACACACTGAGCAACTACTTCGTGCTCCACTTGGATCTAAGCAAATTACCTCATTCAAACTTGCAACCACCTCATGCTAGGTATTATGATCAGTCCTTCTCAGCTGAGGAAACTAAGACTTCAGAGAGCTTAAGTAACTGGTACAAAGTCACACTATCACAAAATATTGGTGTTGGGATTATTGAACCCAGGCAGTTCAATTTCAGGGTCAGGACCCTTTACGACTGTACTATATTAAGTTTATGAAATTGATTCCTTTGGAATCTGCTTATATCACATCCACCCATATGCACATGACCACAACCCTACTTTGATAGAAGGTTATCTGTTAGGCATTATGGTCACAGTGCTTAGGAAATATGGCTGTCTGCGAAAGACCTAAAAAGTTACTTTCCCCCAAATATTAAAAGAACATTGCAAAAGGGCAACACGAGGGATCCTTGTGATGTTGGAACTGTTCATTATCTTAACTGCGTCAGAAGGTACACAAGTGATAAAATTGTTTAGGACTTAATACACACACACACAAATGAGTACACGTATAATGGGAAATCTGAATAAAACAGTGGTATCAATATCAATATCAATATCCTGGTTGTGATATCGTACTATAGTTTTGCAAAATGTTACCATTGGAGGAATCTGGGCAAATTGTGCCAGCGATTCCTTTGTAGTCTTTCTTAAAACTGCATGTGAATCTACAATTTTAAAAAGCAAGGAGAAAAGGATCACTGCAAAATAAAAATTAGTGCATGTTTAATTAAATGTTTACAAAATGTAACATTATGTCAACTAGTTCACTGTCATGTCAATGATTGTCAATTTTATATATAAGTTTAACTCACAAAGAAAATTAAATAATTCTTAGCAAACTTACTAATATAAAAGACCTTTCAAATTTTGTATGGCAAATAAAAATTGTGTGTGATTATGGATGTGAGTGTATTGTACTGTAATGTGTTTGGTATGATGCGGGTGGAGCCCTCAAAAGTAAGAATGTCTAAGGCCTATAAAGGTCTTGAAATGATCCTTTTTGCCAGCCAGACCTCTTATCCTGCCTTCAGTGAAGTATGTGCCCTTGAAATGGACTCAAAACTTACCATCTCTAAAAAGGTAACCCTCCTACACTGTTGGTAGGAATGTAAGCTGGTGCAGCCACTATGGAAAACAGTACACAGGTTCCTCAAAAAACTAAAAATAGAGTTGCCATATGATCCAGCAATCCCACTCCTGGGCAAATATCCAGACAAAACTATAATTCAAAAATATATATGCACCCCCTATGTTCATAGCACACAATAGCCAAAACATGGAAACAACCTAAATGTCCATCGACAGATGAATGGATAAAGAAGATGTGGTACATATATACAATGGAATATTACTCAGCCATAAAAAAGAATGAAATAATGCCATCTGTGGCAAAATGGATGGAAATAGAGATGATCATACTAAGTGAAGAAAGTCAGAAAGAGACAAATACCATATGATATCACTTATGTGTGGAATCTAAAATACAACACAAATGAACTTATCTACAAAACAGAAACAGACTAACAGACATAGAGCACAGACTTGTGGTTGCCAAAGGGGAGGGGGGAGGGGGAAGGGATGGAGTGGGAGGTTGGAGTGAGCAGATATAAGCTATTATATACAGGATGGATAAATTACAAGGTCCTACTGTACAGCACAGGGAACTATATTCAATATCCTGTGATAAACCATGATGGAAAAGAGTATGAAAAAAAGAATGTATATATGTGTATAACGGAATCCCTCCTTGGCTTCATTTGACCTTTTGAAGATGAAGCTTCAGGACTTGGGTCCTTCTTCACCTACAGCACCCACCAGCCATTGCAACTGACACAACGTTTCCTCTCCACAACTACCTTTGTAGTATTAATAGAAACAGGAGTTTTAAAGATTTCATTTTAAAATTCAGCCAATAAAGTTGTGTTTCTCAGGAAAATCAGCACTGGAGTGCTGTCACCCCCTCCTCCTCCAGAATCTGTCAATATTTTATCTTCATTAGAGGGGCTAAAGATTTTCATATTTCCCAAGCTGAGCCAACCCAGTGGGCACTGTCTCCCAATTCTCTTGACTGTGAATCACTCTTGGTTCTTTTTCCTGTGAACTTAGGCCTGGGGAAGCAAGAGCTGGAGCTAGATTTCGCAGCCTTCCCTGCCTGGGTTAAGGATCACCTGTGATACTAATAATTGTTGTCTTTGGTAACTTCGACTTGAACAGTAACAAAAGGTATAAATCACCCCCAAGGCTCTTAATTACTCCCATTAACAGTTGCTTTGTTATCCCGGATGTGGAGCAGTTTCACTGCTCTGTGAGTACACACCGTCAGTACAGAGCTACAAGCCTGGATTCCGGCCAGGAGTTAAAATAAGTTATGCTAAATGGATGGCTCAATTGTTCCCCTGGACTCTCTCTAGGTTTGGGGATGTGGGCCTAAGCGAATGAATGCTATCGGGGTACGGGGACCGTGCATCTTCTAGGAGTTCCTTGGGGTGTTACGCTGCCTCTTGCCATGGTTATGTTATTTTTCTAATCTTTCTTAGTTTTGCTTCTAGCATCAGTGTTTTCTTCCTCCCTCCCTCTCCTTATCCTACCTGGTACCACTACAAATCTTTTTTCTTTTCTTCCACAGATTCTGTAACTCGCAAAAAATAGAGGTATAAAATTCAGGAGGAAAATTCAAAAAAGAAAGAAAGTCACTGGGCCAGGCCGTTTGAGCTGGAGGTCTGGAGGTTTTCAGCTCTCCTCTTCAAAAAACTGCCGATATACTCAAATCTCAACCTCTCAGCGAGGAACTCAGGAAGTCATGTGATGTGGCCCGAGCCTCCCAGTGTGAACTCAGTTGCCAGTGTGAACTGGGATCCTTCAGAATGTAGGCTTTGGAGGCTAGTAGATGGAGGTGTGACCCAGCATGGTCACTTCTTCACCTTGGGACTTTGGACAGATCGTTAACATTTGCTGTGTGAACTTCGACTGATCATTTTCACCTGCTGAGCCTCAGATGCCCCACACGTACCTACCTCATAGACCAGGAGGATTAAGTGAGATGATATATGACAGTACTTAACACAGTTGGCACAAAGTAACTTCTTCATAATGGAAGCTGCCACTGTGACGGTGGTGAGAATCTGAAAAGCGTACCCGTTGCTTTCAATTTCAAATTATTTTAGAAGATTTTAGGTCAAATGCCCCAACTGCCTTCACCAGTGTCCCTTGTGCCATTGCTCCCACCTTCTCTGTCTTCTCCATCCACACGCTCAGAACTTGAGTTGAGCCCTTAAGTTGGATTTTCCTTCATTCTGCCTTGTCTCCCCCACTGGGTTTTAGACTTTTTGAGGACAAAGATTATATCCTTCATGTTTGTGTAGTGAATAAATAATAAGGAAATCAATGATTATAAAGAAATATGTTAAGTAAGTGAGTACAGACCATTTAGAAATAATGAACCTGTTCCACACATCATGATGTACCAAGAGTCTTGAAAATGCCACTTACTAAGAAGTACCTCAGAGGCCTTAAAAATTCATTTGGTAACAAAAAGTATGCTTCTTTTAAAATTTCCGCTTTGGGAGGAGTCAAAACTTCCATGTAATTCCATTTTCATTGCAACTGGATCACAGGCCTGTTTCTCCATCAGGAGTCAGCCTCACCTTTCTCTGAGATCAAGGAATCTCCATCCAACATATGAAAAAAAAATTCAGGTTCTATTAGTGGGTCAAAGAACAGAAAGGAAACAAATCTCCATCAATCTCTCTGTTTCTGTCTCTGTCTCTCTCCACACGTATATACACGCACATACAAATCAAGTCATCAAAATCTCAACAGTGTTTATCTTTGGGCAGTAAGAATTTGAATGATGTTAATTTTCTCTTTTTTTTTCTTTCTGTAATTTCCAAGGACTCTACAAGGACTGAGAATTATTACCACTGTAATTAGAAAAAAGTTAACAAAGAAGAGTCCTCTGGGAGGAAAGTAAGCTTCCTCAGATAAAAACATGTGCTAAAGTCATAAGCCCAGATTGTCTAGGACAGTTCTAATTTTGAATTCTGGATTCACTGACCCCAGAGTACACTCTTTTCGTTTGTGTTGTGACAGTCTAGGTGAGATGCTCCTTGGTAAATTTGATTCACTTAGAAAAACAAGCCCTAGATGGGGATCATGGGGTCATGCCACAGACCCAGCCTGCATAAGTCGTTCACGTGTCAGCAGCTGAATGCCCGTTGCAGCTCCGAGTGCACTGGGGAACACTGAATAATGCTCCTCCAAGGTCAGGTATCAATGTACACAGCTGAAACAAACAGGACTCATGAGCCTACCTTCATTATCATCACTATTATCACCACCAACATTTATGGAACTCCTGCTACTTGCCAGGAATAACATGAAATGCCTACATTATCTCACTCAACCTCACAACAACCCTGAGGTAGAAGTTATTACTGCTTTCTACTTAGAAGGAAGCAGAAACTTAGAAAGGTTATCACCAGAGAGAACATTCATTTCATCATATTCTATTTTAAAGCAGTTCATGTAAGAAAGACATAGACAGTTGCGTTAAGAATCTAGCCTGTGGAAACAAACTGAAAATATACAGCAATAAAATAACAGGATAAAAAGGGGGGCTGGGGAGGCGGCCAAGCTACAGTAAGTCAAAAGATCTATGTGCTTCTGCAGCCCAGAGTGAGAACCCACTAAGATTGACAGAGGATAGAGACCACAGGAAAAAATATTTACACTTAAAGGTCAATATTTCCAAAATGCATCACCTGATTGGAATCCGGGACTGCCTCTGTACACACTGAGCAGAGACTGGCCCCAGGCTGGGTGGCAAAGACCTTGAGTTAGCATCTTATCCTAATTATTCAATAATTATTTTCTTAATAATGCAATTGCTGTTTTTTAAAGGGACAGCATATCTGAGAGCTCTTGTGTCCCTTTAATAGGCTTTATTCTTGTTGTTGAATAGTTTTATTTCATTGCTAAAGTGAAACTGTAATTCAGTTTAAATGCTGTATTACAGGCAAGCTGTTTACAATGTATGGTCTCAGGAATTTTTGGAAACTTGTCTTTAGGTGTTATTGGCCCAAAATAATAGCCTGGAGTTTTGTCCTCTGGGTGTAAAATACAAATAAAACTTCCTGTGACTTGACAACTTATAAAAGTTAACTATGCCACGAAACACGTGGGGGGAAAAAGGCTCTGAAATCTTTTCCTAGCTCTGGAATAGGAAAACCAGAGAAGACTGTAAGAATCCAGAAAGTATAAGACTATTATCAGGATAAGGTCATGATTTCTAATTTAAAAGAAAAGTGACAAACCGCAGACTGGGAGAAAATCCTTACAAAAGACACTCTGTTAATAACAGATTTAAAAACTGTTATCCAAAATATACAAAAAACTCTTAAAACTCCATAGTAAGGAGACAATCTGATTAAAAAATTAGCCAAAGACCTTAACAGACTTCTCCCCAAGGAAGATATATAGATAGTAAATAAGTAAATGAAAAGATGCTCCATATCATATGTCTTCAGGGAAATGCAACTTAAAACAAAAATGAGTTACCACTACACACCCTTTGGAATGGCTCAAACCCAGAATGCTGGCAACACCAAATGGTGGCGAAAATGTGGAGCAACAGGAACTCTCATTCTTTGCTGGTGGGAAAGTGAAATGGTACAGCAACTTTGGCAGACAGTTTGACAGTTTCGTACAAAACGAAACATACTCTTACCGTACAATCTAGCAATTATACTCCTTGGTATTTACCCAAAGAAGTTGAAAATATATGTCCACACAAAAACCTATACTGTTTATAGCAGCTTTATTCATAATTGTCAGAACCTGGAAGCAACCAAGATGTCCTTCAGTCGGTAAATGATAAATAAACTGCGGTACATCCAGACAATGGAATATTATTGAACACTAAAAAGAAGTGAGTTATCAAGCCATGAAAAGAGATAGACAAACCTAAAATGCATATTAGTAAGTGAAAGAAGCCAATCTGTAAAAGCTACATAGTGTATAATTCCAACTACATGACATTCTGGAAAAAGGAAAACTATGGAGACAATAAAAAGATTAGTGGTTGCTGGGGTCAGGGGGAAGGGAGAGTTGAGTAGGTGGAGCATAGAGGATTTCTAGGCAGTGAAACTATTCTGTATGATACTATAATGGTAGATACATGTCATTATACATTTGTTAAAATCCATAGAATGTACAACACCAAGAGTGAAACCTAGTGTAAACTATGGACTTTGGGTGATAAAGAAGTGTCAGTGTAGCTTCATCAGTTGTGGTGGAGGAGACTGTGCATTTGTGGGGATAGTGGGTACATGGGAACCCTCTGGACTTTCCACTCAATTTTGCTGTGAACCTAAAACTGTTCTTAAAAAATTTAAAAAAAGAAAGTGGATATGTATATGTATGTGCGTGCACACGTGTGTACGTGTCTAATCATTATTATCATCTTTTTCTTTTACGAGACTATTACTCTAATGTAGAGACAAAACTGTGAAATTGGATCAAGTTTATCCTTGGGGTTTCCCAGGCTCTACTCGGAGCCGGCTTTCCCCATGCTGGAATGCTGGGGCTTCTCCATCACATGCTAAGCACTGTGTTGAAATCATGGGGCAGTGGTGAACCAGTCCTTGCCCTCTTGAAGTTTACTGTTCACAGAAGAGGGGGTGGAGGCAGTAAACAAGTAACTGCAGTAACTACACAGATGATTGATTGAATTGTGGTGAGTGCCCTGAAAGCAAAAAAACATGGGGATCAAACCTAGTCAGCGGAGTCAGGGAAGGCTTCCCTGAAGAAGAAATTTAATCTGCAACCGTAAGGTTGCTTAGGAGTTAGGCGGGGCAAGGTGTATTCTCTGGTTGTTGGGAGGGAGGGGGGTGATGGAGGGAAGCTGGGCTAGGAAACACCAAGTGGGAAGGCGCTGAGGGAAGAGGGCCTTGGGGCATGTGGGGAAACTGGAAGGTCCAGATGACTGCAGCACTAAAGCATGAGAAGGAGTGAGGAGAGATGCAGCTGGAGAGATGGGCAGGGGACAGAGTGTGTTTAAACTATCCTAACGGCAAGGGCCAGCCACCGAAGGATTTTGGTGAATGATGGTGTCACAGAAGAATGATGGTGTCTTATCGTTCATTTTATTTCCAGAACCTGGTTCAGTGCTTACAACATCATGGGTGGTTCAATAAACATTTGAGAAAGGAAAGATGGGGAGAAAAGTGAGGAAGAGATGAGCACACTTATTCACTCAATTATGTACTAAGTGGAATTCCAGTGGTCTGAAATTGGCGATGCACCCACTCAAATAATTCATTTTCTGAGCAAAATCATCACTGCTATTGACATCACCATCATCTGTTATTATTCAAAGAATCATTTTCTCCTGAAAGAAGAGCACAGTATATGTTATTAGAAATTTTTATTGTAATTTCAAATCAGAACATTCTTTTCTCAATTTTCTGTGTCTGAGATTTGGGGGTCACTTTGTTTCCTTGTTTGCCATATCTGAAAATTTATGTGTGTCTCCTGGTGAGAGATATAAAACTCAACAGCAACTTTACTACTAGTGACGAGAGGTATTCATTTTTATTTGTAGCCATTGCTCTTTAATGACCTACATAACTTTAGCACTTTCTCTAGTCTAGACAAAGGAATATTGATTTTCCTCTTTTTTTTTTTTCCTGCTAGTGAAATCTTCTTGCTAAAGGAGTGACTCAGCTAACCTGGCTATTTTGGCATTTCTTTCCCCCTGGTTCAGCTGGAATTCTATATGAATATATAGAAATTCTAAGAATGAAGTGTTCTCCTTGTTGGCAATGCTATCCCAAAGGTAATTTACTTCTGTTGAGAGTGTAAGAGAAGTCACTTCTGCTGTTTTGTGTAACGTCCTCTTTGGACAGATAGAAAATATAATCAAGTCTCATTTAACTAAGGAGAAAATACCTCCTCAAGTTAAGAGATATGGGGGTGGAGGTGGGGTAAGAGGAGGTGGCTGTATTTACAAATTGAATAAAGGCAACACAATAAGAATGTAGATGTTTTTTAGGATGCTGGGCAAATATGAAAAGGGAAAAAAGGAAGCAGGACAGCAAGCTCTCCTAGACGGCTCTCACCGTCAAGTGAACAGGCTCCCGGTGGCGTGGAGCTGGTCACCCCACCAAACCATGGGCAACACTTCCTCATGTATTCCCAGAACCCAGGCGTGTCTGCCCTATGGTAGATGATCAGTAAATGTGTGTTGAATGAAATGGATGGAAGAAAGGATGAATGGAAAAATGGCTAAATAAACCAAACCAAACCAATACCTTTTGGCCGTTACATATTAGAAAGGGGACAAATAATCACCGTCTCAAAATTACTCGATCATTGTGCCAGGGTGTATTCAGGAGGACAGGTCAGGATGTACCAGAACCTGTGTGTACGGGGGCCAAGAAGGGACTATGAAAGGAGATGGGAGTGTCGCGACGATACTTTAGGTCAGGAGTCACAAACTACTGCCAGTGAGGCAGGTGCCTGTTTTCGTAAATGAAGTTGTGTTCGAACACAGGGACACCCAACCTACTCTGTGTTGTTGATGGCTGTTTTTGGCTCTGATGGCAGAGTTGAGTAGTTGCAACAGAGACCGTATGACCACAAGCCTAAAGTATTTACTATCTAGACCTTTACCCAAAAAGTCTGCCTACAGCTGCTCTAGGTCAAAGGCAGAAAGGGATCAAATCCAAGGAGATCTCAGCAGGCAGGGTCTGGAGTCTGGGAGTCTCAAGAGAGGCAGAAGCGTGCCGCTGAGTCTCAGACACAGAAAACGTTAAAATTGGAAAGAACTCAGAGTTCACTGGACCAACCTTCTCAGCTTTAGAAGAAAAGACTTTGGCTCAGAGAGGGAAACAACTTGCTCAGGGTCCCACAGTCAGTTAGTGGAAGAGCCAGGACTAGCAGAGACCAGGTGGGCCACCAGGTGTGGACAGTAGCCAGATGCTGCTCAGAGACCTAGGGTCAGTCCGTGTCCTGACAGACTCACTGTGGCAGAGACAATCCCTGGGGTCACCTCACCTCTTGGGGCTCAGAGACACATGACTATTTTTCTTCTTTAAGAAAAAGGCAACATCTGGGTAAGAAGGGAAGGGGTGACTTCTTTCTCAAATTCCCTTTTTGCCCTCTGGATTTATGGTCGATATTCTCATCAGCTATGTGAGGGTCAATGCCACTCAAATCGAAATCAACTTTGCAAGAAACCTGGGGAAGCATAAAAGTACCTGGCAGTTGGGTGTCATTTTTTTTTAACCTATCCAAGAAGCCTACCGGAGGAGCAGTTTGACAGGCTCCCATGAAGCATTCTGTCAATTGGTAATGCCTACTCCCCCAAGGCAATTCCAAAACGGAACATCCTGGGCAAATAATTAAATAAAGACAAATGCCTACCAGGCTTGGAGCCACCCCAATGCAACACGTATTGAAGAAAAACAACAACAAGTTTCTCAAACTCCAGAGAAGCTCGAAGCCCTGAAAGGTGAAAGAAATTTCAGAAGCGTAGAGGAGGGCTTCACTCATCATGGTCCAAAAAAACATTCCTCTGGGGTGTGAGCCCACCAAACATTGCTGGCTAAACAAACAGCCTCCTTGCCAACAACTCTCAGGACAGAGAAGAGTTCATTGAAGAACTGGATTGTTTCCTGCGGCCATGGAGGATCAGCCCCCATCCTCAGGATATGGTGGCCATGGAAGGGGCAGAGGAGCCGTACAGCCAGGCCCTCTTTGTGAGGGCGAAGGAACTAAGGCCTAGAGAGGCGCATGCATTGCTGGGGGTCATAAAGCAGGGGCAGTTTCAGAACTGTGCCCTCTCCCCAACACACTACACGTAAGAAGGCCTGCCATGGTGCCTAGCACATAGGAAGCACCCACTACACGTCTGCGGAATGAATGAGTAAATGACCGAATAAATTCAACAAATGTACTCTCTGAATGCCTTAATATCTCTGCACACAGTTTTAGACTCTCGGGATACGGTGTTGACCAAGACTGACAAGGACCCTGCCCTCATAGAGCTCACGTGTGTGTGTGTGTGTGTGTGTGCATGTAACTATGTGATAGTAATAGGGCAGTGGGGGTGGTGTATGTTGGGATGTACAGGAATAATCGTAATAACATCACAACATTCTGCACCCTTCCAATGACGTATTTTTTATGGCTCCCAGTGACAGTCCTCAGCTCAGGGTGGCAATGCTGGTTCCCTTCCAAAAGTGTCTCTGGGGTCCTGGAGCCTCTGGCTTTTCTTTTTTTTTTTGGTAGTCCAAAAGTTTATATTCCTAACCTACACAGCCTCAGTCCTGGAATTATGCCCATTTTTTTTCTTTGAACTTTTACTTTTTTTTTTTTTAACAACTTTATTGGAGTATAATTGCTTTACAATTGTGTGTTAGTTTCTGCTGTATAAAAAAGTGAATCAGCTATACATATCCCCAGATCTCCTCCCTCTTGCGTCTCCCTCCCACCCTCCCTATCCCACCCCTCTAGGTGGTCACAAAGCACTGAGCTGATCTCCCTGTGCTATACGGCTGCTTCCCACTAGTTATCTATTTTACATTTGGTAGTGTATATATGTCCATGCCACTCTCTCATTTCGTCCCAGCTTACCCTTCCTCCTCCCCATATCCTCAAGTCCATTCTCTAGGTCTGCGTCTTTATTCCTGTCCTGCCCCTAGCTTCTTCATAACCATTTTTTTGTTGTTTTTTTTTAGATTCCATATATTATGTGTTAGCATACGGTATGTGTTTTTCTCTTTCTGATTTACTTCACTCTGTATGACCGACTCTATGTTCATCCACCTCACTACAAATAACTCAATTTCATTTCTTTTTATGGCTGAGTAATATTCCACTGTATATATATGCAACATCTTCTTTATCCATTCATCTGTCAATGGACACTTAGGTTGCTTCCATATCCTGCCTATTGTAAAAATAGAGCTGCAGTGAACATTGTGGTACATGACTCTTTTTGAATTATGGTTTTCTCCGGGTATATGCCCAGTAGTGTGATTGCTGGGTTGTATGGTAGTTCTATTTTTAGTTTTTTAAGGAACCTCCATATTGTTCTCCGTAGTGGCTGTATGAATTTACATTCCCACCAACAGTGCAAGAGGGTTCCCTTTTCTCCACACCCTCTCCAGCATTTATTGTTTGTAGATTTTTCGATGATGGCCATTCTGACTGCTGTGAGGTGATACCTCATGGTAGTTTTGATTTGCATTTCTCTAATGATTAGTGATGTTGAGCATTCCTTCATGTGTTTGTTGGCAATCTGTATACCTTCTTTGGAGAAATGTCTATTTAGGTCTTCTGCCCATTTTTGGATTGGATTGTTTGTTTTTTTTGATATTGAGCTGCATGAGCTGCTTGTAAATTTTGGAGATTAATCTTTTGTCAGTTGCTTCACTTGCAAATATTTTCTCCCATTCTAAGGGTTGTCTTTCCATCTTGTTTATGGTTTCCTTTGCTGTGCAAAAGCTTTTAAGTTTCATTAGTTCCCATGTGTTTATTTTTGGTTTTATTTCCATTACTCTAGGAGGTGGATCAAAAAGGATCTTGCTGTGATTTATGTCATGGAGTGTTCTGCCTATGTTTTCCTCTAAGAGTTTTACAGTGACTGGCCTTACATTTAGCTCTTTAATCCATTTTGAGTTTATTTTTGTGTATAGTGTTAGGGAGTGTTCTAATTTCATTCTTTTACGTGTACCTGTGCAGTTTTCCCAGCACCACTTATTGAAGAGGCTGTCTTTTCTCCATTGTATATTCTTGCCTCCTTTATCAAAGGTAAGGTGACCATAGGTGCATGGGTTTATCTCTGGGCTTTCTATCCTGTTCCACTGATCTATATTTCTGCTTTTGTGCCAGTACCATACTGTCTTGATTACTGTAGCCTGGTAGTATAGTCTGAAGTCAGGGAGCCTGATTCCTCCAGATCCATTGTTCTTTCTCAAGATTGCCTTGGCTATTCGGGGTTTTTTGTGTTTCCATACAAATTGTGCAATTTTTTGTTCTAGTTCTGTGATAAATGCCATTGGTAGTTTGATAGGGACTGCATTGAATCTGTAGATTGCTTTGGGTAGTATAGTCATTTTCGCAATGTTGATTCTTCCAGTCAAAGAACATGTATATCTCTCCATCTGTTTGTATCATCTTTAATTTCTTTCATCAGTGTCTTATAGCTTTCTGCATACAGGTCTTTTGTCTCCTTAGGTAGGTTTATCCATAAGTATTTTATTCTTTTTGTTGCAATGGTTAATGGGAGTTTCCTTAATTTCTCTTTCAGATTTTTTGTCGTTAGTGTATAGGAATGCAAGAGATTTCTGTGCATTAATTTTGTATTCTGATACTTTACCAAATTCATTGATTAGCTCTAGTAGTGTTCTGGTAACATCTTTACGATTCTCTATGTATAGTATCATGTCATCTGCAAACAGTGGCAATTTGACTTCCTCTTTTCCAATTTGGATTCCTTTTATTTCTTTTTCCCCTCTGATTGATGTGACTAAAACTTCCAAAACTATGTTGAACAATAGTGGTGAGAGTGGGCAACCTTGTCTTGTTCCTGATCATAGAGGAAATGGTTTCAGTTTTTCACCATTGAGAACAATGTTGGCTGTGGATTTGTCATATACGGCTTTTATTATGTTGAGGTAGGTTCCCTCTATGCCCACTTTCTAGAGAGTTTTTATCATAAATTGGTGTTGAATTTTGTCAAAAGCTTTTTCTGCATCTGTTGAGATGATCATATGTTTTTTATTCTTCAATTTTTAATATGGTGTATCACATTGATTGATTTGTGTATACTGAAGAATGCTTGCATTCCTGGGATGAACCCCAGTTGATCATGGTGTATGATCCTTTTAATGTGCTGTTGGATTCTGTTTGCTAGTATTTTGTTGAGGATTTTTGCATCTAGGTTCATCAGTGATATTGGCCTGTAGTTTTCTTTTTTTGTGACATCTTTGTCTGGTTTTGGTATCAGGGTGATGGTGGTCTCGTAGAATGAGTTTGGGAGTGTCCCTCCCTCTGCTATATTTTGGAACAGTTTGAGAAGGATAGGTGTTAGCTCTTCTCTAAATGTTTGATAGAATTCGCCTGTGAAGCCATCTGGTCCTGGGCTTTTGTTTGTTGGAAGATTTATTTTTAATGATATTTTTAAAAAATAATTAATTAATTAATTTTTATTTTTGGCTGCGTTGGGTCTTTGTTGCTGCACACGGGCTTTCTCTAGTTGCAGTGAGCGGGGGCTCTCTTGGTTTTGGTGCGTGGTCTTCTCATTGCTGTGGTTTCTATTATTACGGAGCACGGGCTCTAGGATGCACAGGCTTCAGTAGTTGTTGCACGTGGACTTCAGTAGTTGTGGCTTATGAGCTCTAGAGCGCAGGCTCAGTAGTTGTGGCGCATGGGCTTAGTTGCTCCACAGCATGTGGGATACTCCTGGACCAGGGCTTGAACCTGTGTCCCTTGCATTGCCAGGCAGATTTTTAACCACTGCGCCACCAGGGAAGCCCTGTGGAAGATTTTTAATCACAGTTTCAAGTTCAGTGCTTGTGATTGGTCTGTTTATATTTTCTGTTTCTTCCTGGTTCCATTTCAGAAGGTTGTGCTTTTCTAAGAATTTGCCCATTTCTTCCAGATTGTCCATTTTATTGGCAAATAGTTGTTTGTAGTAATCTCTCATGATCCTTTGTATTTCTGCAGTGTCAATTGTTACTTCTCCTTTTTCATTTCTAATTCTGTTGATTTGAGTCTTCTCCCTTCTTTTTCTTGATGAATCTGGCTAATGGTTATCAGTTTTGTTTATCTTCTCAAAGAACCAGCTTTTAGTTTTATTGACCTTTGCTATTGTTTCCTTCATTTCTTTTTCATTTATTTCTGATCTGATCTTTATGATTTCTTTCCTTCTTCTAACTTTGGGGTTTTTTGTTCCTCTTTCTCTAATTGCTTTAGGTGTAAGGTTAGGTTGTTTATTTGAGATGTTTCTTGTTTCTTAAGGTAGGATTGTATTGTTATAAACTTCCCTCTTAGAACTGCTTTTGCTGCATCCCATAGGTTTTGGGTCGTCGTGTTTTCATTGTCATTTGTGTATAGGTATTTTTTGATTTCCTCTTTCATTTCTTCAGTGATCTCTTGGTTATTTAGTAGCGTATTGCTTAGCCTCCATGTGTTTCTATTTTTTACAGTTTTTTCCTGTAATTGATATCTTGCCTTGTAGCGTTGTGGTCGGAAAAGATACTTGATACGATTTCAATTTTCTTAAATTTACCAAGGCTTGATTTGTGACCCAAGATAGGATCTATCCTGGAGAATGTTCCATGAGCACTTTAGAAGAAAGTGTATTCTGTTGTTTTTGGATGGAATGTCCTATAAATATTAATTAAGTCCATCTTGTCTAATGTGTCATTTAAAGCTTGTGTTTCCTTATTTATTTTCATTTTGGATCATCTGTCCATTGGTGAAATTGGGGCGTTACAGTCCCCTAGTATGATTGTGTTACTGTCGATTCACCCCTTCTATGGCTGTTAGCATTTGCCTTATGTATTGAGGTGCTCCTATGTTGGGTGCATAAATATTTACAATTGTTATATCTTCTTCTTGGATTGATCCCTTGATCATTGCGTAGTGTCCTTCTTTGTCTCTTGTAATAGTCCTTATTTTAAAGTCTATTTTGTCTGATATGAGAATTGCTACTGCAGCTTTCTTTTGATTTCCATTTGCATGGAATATCTTTTTCCATCCCCTCACTTTCAGTCTGTATGTGTCCCTAGGTCTGAAGTGGGTCTCTTGTAGACAGCGTATATACGGGTCTTGTTTTTGTATCCATTCAGTCAGTCTATGTCTTTTGGTGGGAGCGTTTAATCCATTTACATTTAAGGTAACTATCGTTATTTATGTTCCTATTATCATTTTCTTAATTGTTTTGGGTTTGTTATTGTAGGTCTTTTCCTTCTCTTGTGTTTCCTGCCTAGAGAAGTTCCTTTAGCATTTCTTGTAAAGCTGGTTTGGTGGTGCTGAATTCTTTTAGCTTTTGCTTGTCTATAAAGCTTTTCATTTCTCCATGGAATCTGAATGAGATTCTTGCTTGGTAGAGTAATCTTGGTTGTAGGTTTTTCCCTTTCATCACTTTAAATATGTCTTGCCACTCCCTTCTGGCTGGCAGAGTTTCTGCTGAAAGTTCAGCTGTTAACCTTATGGGGATTCCCTTGTATATTATTTGTTGTTTTTCCCTTACTGCTTTTAATATTTTTCTTTGTATTTAATTTTTGATAGCTTGATTAACAGGTGTCTTGCCATGTGTCTACTTGGATTTATCCTGTATGGTACTCTCTGCACTTCCTGGAGTTGATTATTTCCTTTCCATTGTTAGGGAAGTTTTCAACCATAACCTTTCAAATATTTTCTCAGACCCTTCCTTTTTCTCTTCTTCCTCTGGGACCCCCTATAATTCAAATGTTGGCACATTTGGTGTTGTCCCAGAAGTCTCTGAGACCATCCTCAATTCTCTTCATTTTTTTTCTTTATTCTGCTCTCCAGTAGTTATTTCCACTATTTTCTCTTCCAGGTCCCTTATCCGTTCTTCTGACTCAGTTATTCTGCTATTGATTCCTTCTAGAGAATTTATAATTTCATTTATTGTGTTGTTCATCATTGTTTGTTTGCTCTTTAGTTGTTCTAGGTCCTTGTTAAACGTTTCTTGTATTTTCTCCATTCTATTTCCAAGATTTTGGATCACCTTTACTATCATTACTCTGAATTCTTTTTCAGGTAGACTGCCTACTTCCTCTTCATTTTTTTGGTCTGGTGGGTTTTTACCTTGCTCCTTCATCTGCTGTGTGTTTCTCTGTCTTCTCATTTTGCTTAACTTATTGCGCTTGGGGTCTCCTTTTTGCAGGCTGCATGTTCGTAGTTCCCGTTGTTTTCGTGCCTGCCCCCAGTGGCTGAGGTTGGTTCAGTGGGTTGTGTAGGCTTCGTCGTGGAGGGGACTGGTGCCTGTGTTCTGGTGGATGAGGCTGGATCTTGTCTTTCTGGTGGGCAGGACCATGTCCGGTGGTGTGTTTTGGGGTGTCTGTGACCTTATGATTTTAGGCAGCCTCTCTGCTAATGGGTGGCATTGTGTTCCTGTCTTGCTAGTTGTTTGGCATAGGGTGTCCAGCATTGGAGCTTGCTTGCCATTGGGTGGAGCTGGGTCTTACTGTTGATATGGAGGTCTGTGGAAGAGGTCTCACTGATTGATATTACATGGGGCCAGGAGGTCTCTGGTGGTCCAGTGTCCTGAACTTGGCTCTCCCACCTCAGAGGCTCAGGCCTGACACCAGGCTGCAGCACTAAGACCCCGTCAGCCACATGGCTAAGAAGAAAAGGGAGAAGAAAAAAAGAACAAAAAGAAAAATTAAAAAAATAATAAATAAAAAATTATTAACATAAAAAAATAATAATTTTTAAAAAAGAAGAAGAGAGCAACCAAACCAATAAACAAATCCACCAATGATAACAAGCTGTAAAAACTAAACTAAGATAGACATAAATATCAGAAACAAATCTGTCGCAGACTGCAAACCCCAAGTCTACAGTTGCTCCTAAAGTTCACCGCCTCAATTTTGGGATGATTCGTTGTCTATTCAGGTATTCCAGAGATGCCAGGTACTTCAAGTTGATTGTGTTGATTTAATCCGCTGTTCCTGAGGCTGCTCGGAGAGATTTCCCTTTCTCTTCTTTATTCGCACAGCTCCTGGGGTTCAACTTTGGATTTGGCCCCACCTCTGCGTGTAGGTCACCCTCAGGCATCTGTTCCCCACCCAGACAGGAGGGGGTTAAAGCAGTGGCTGATTAGGGGTCTCTGGCTCACTCAGGCCGGGGGGAGGGAGGGGTACAGAATGTGGGGCGAGCCTGCGGCGGCAGAGGCCAGTGTGACATTGCACCAGCCTGAGACGCGTCGTGTGTTCTCCCGGGGAAATTGTCCCTGGATCATGGGACCCTGGCAGTAGTGGGCTAAACAGGCTCCCGGAAGGGGCGGTGTGGATAGTGACCTGTGCTTGCTCACAGGCTTCTTGGTGGCTGCAGCAGCACCCTTAGCATTTCATGCCCGTCTCTAGGGTCTGCACTGGTAGCCGCGGCTTGCACCCTTCTCTGGATCTCGTTTAGGCGGTGCTCTGAATCCCCTCTCCTCGCGCTCCCCAAAACAATGGTCTCTTGCGTCTTAGGCGGGTCCAGACTTTTTCCCGGACTCCTTCCCGGCTAGCCGTCGCCCACTAGCCCCCTTCAGGCTGTGTTCACACAGCCAACCCCAGTCCTCTCCCTGGGATCTGACCTCCGAAGCCAGAGCCTCAGCTCCCAGCCCCCGCCCGCCCCCGGCAGATGAGCAGACAAGCCTCTCGGGCTGGTGAGTGCTGGTCGGCACCGATCCTCTGTGCGGGGATCTCTCCGCTTTACCCTCCGCACCCCTGTGGCTGTGCTCTCCTCCGTGGCTCCGAAGCTTCCCCCACTTCCCACCCCGCCACCCCCCATCTCCGCCAGTGAAGGTGCTTCTAGTGTGTGGAATCTTTTCCTCCTTCACAGCTCCCTCCCAGATGTGCAGGTGTTCTTTTGTCTCTTTTTTTTCTTTTTCCTTTTGCCCTACCCAGGTGCATGGGGATTTTCTTGCCTTTTGGGAAGTCTAAAACTAAAAAGAGAACTACCATATGACCCAGGAATTCCACTCCTGGGTATATATCTGAAAACAAAAACAAAAACAAAAACACTAATTCAAAAAGATACATGCACCCCAATGTTCTTAGTAGCATTATTTACAATTACCAAGATATGGAAGCAACCTAAGCGTCCGTCAATAGATGAATGGATAAAGAAGATGTGGTTTATATACACAATGGAATACGACTCAAGTAGTAGTATTAAAAAAGAACAAAATTTTGCCATTTGCAGCAACATGGATGGACTTGGAGGGCATTATGCTAAGTGAAATTAGACAGAGAAAGACAAATACTGTAAGATATTACTTATATGCGGAATCTAAAAAATAAAAGAAACTAGGGAATATAACAAAAAAGAAGCAGACTCATAGATATAGAGAACAAATTATTGGTTACCAGTGGGGAGAGGAAATATGGGGTATGGATTAAGAGATACAAACTACTAGGTGTAAAATAAGCTACAAAGATACATTGTACAACATGGAGAATATAGCTAATATTTTATAATAATATAAGTGGAGTATAACCTTTAAATTGTGAATCACTGGCCAAGATTGAGAGTTTGGCCCATGCCAGATGGGGGCTTGTAATAGGAATATACTTTAACAATAAAAGCATAAAACATATTTCTTGAATACTTGAGTTTGGGAGCAAGGTTCATAACTCCTAGAGGTTGTTAAAAGATAAACTGAGGCATATTAAACATTTTAGGAGTTTATCTGAGCAAATATCAGTTTGAATCAGGTGGCACCGAAGTGGAAGTGGCTTGGAACATTCCTCCAACAGGAGCTGGGGAAAGAAAACATGGAAGCAAAGTAAGGAAATTATTGACTGGTTATAGCTTAAAGCCTAGTTGGCTGTTTGTAATTGGTTGTCCTTAGGTTTCAATTACATACCCTTGAGGAAAGCACAGCCTTAGATTTTGGTTTGCTTGTGCAGGCTGCTATGGCATTAGTCTAACGGCCTCCTTGTTTAATTAATCTAACAAGGTCAAATATTGAAATCATTGCCACAAACTGGAGAAGCATCTTAGACCACATGTTCACGAGAAGAATAAGAGGATAGACCCCAATGAATGGCTTGTGGAACAGCAAATGTGGGTTAATAATGAGGATAATATTCCTTCATTTTGAAGCACATTAAATTTCAAGGCACTTTTGATTTGTTACCTAATTTGGTTGTCGACCTTGTGAGATGATAGAGGCAGATATTATTATCATCTGTCTTTTACAAATGAGGACACTGAGAACAAAAACCAAAAAGCTGTGACTTGGCCAAAACTATCCAATATACTAGTGCAGGTTTTTCTCAACCTCGGCACCACTGACATTTTGGGTTGGATAATTCTTTGTTGAGGGGACCTGTCATGTGCACTGGGGGATATTTGGCAGTCTCCCTGGTCTCTACCCACTAGATGTCAGTAACACCCCCAGTAGTGACAACCAAAAATGTCTCCAGATATTGCCAAATATTCAATGGGGAGCAAAATCCCCCTCACACCCCACCTTCACTTACCTCCCTTGGTTGAGAACCACTTATCTAAAATGAGGGTCAAGACTTAACGCAGTGTCCTGACTCCTAGTTCTGAGTACATAGGAGAAGTCCAGTGTTCCTCTCACATTCCCCAAGTCCAGCCCGCCATAACACCAACACGCCTGAAACCGCTTTACAATGTTCTCACGGCATTTTATTGCTGAAAGTGACCTTAGCATTCATCTCTCTCCTTTCAATTTACATGTGAGAACACTGAGTTTCTTAAAGTTTTAGTTATTTTTCCAAGAACACGAAGCTGGTGTGTGGACGAGCTGGCACTTGAACCTGGGTATCCTCTGTCAAAGTCAGGATTTGACCTGCTACCTCATCAATGCCTAGAGCTGACATTGGTTCAGAAATACTCCAGAGCAGCCTTGGGAAGAAAAGCAGCATAATTCCCAGCCAGCTGTCCTGCTATAAAAGGATATCTTTAGCAAAATGGGGGAAAATCAGCATTCAGCTCAATTGAAAATACGTCTGGCATTAATTCATTGTTAATTGACCAGGATGAGTAAAAAGATGGCTACTTCCAAGGCTTCTCTAATGGAACTATTAGTGAATTTTCAGGTCAACTAACTCCTGTCACTGCCTGACAAGGGAAATGGCAATCATTTGCCAGTGTTAGCAAGGCTCTCGCTGCTCTTGAAAACTGGAATCAGTCATCCTGGGCTGTCAAGTTCCGTGTCTTGACTCCGTGTGTAATTCTCCACCCCACACTCCTCCACCCAGAGACCCTTAACTTCACTTGAATGGTGTCAGATTTGCCCAAAATGTGCATAATTTTTGCCCCTTCATAGAGCTTCTTTAGAAATCTGGTTTGATCCCTCACACAATGCTTTAGTTTAGTAAGGATTACTACCTACCACTCCCATTGATCAATGCAGAAGTTGAAGCTCAGGTAGTTACTTGACTTGCCAAAGTTTTCATAGATAGTAAATAGCTTGGCACGATTTCACACCAGGGGTCCGGCAACAAGTCCCATGCCATTACTTCTTTTTTTTTTTTTTAACATCTTTATTGGAGTATAATTGCTTTACAGTGGTGTGTTAGTTTCTGCTTTATAACAAAGTGAATCAGCTATACATATACATATATCCCCATATCCACTCCCTCTTACCTCTCCCTCCCACCCTCCCTATCCCACCGGTCTATGTGGTCACAAAGCACTGAGCTGATCTCCCTGTGCTATGCAGCTGCTTCCCACTAGCTAGCTATTTTACATTTGGTAGTGTATATATGTCCATGCCACTCTCTTACTTTGTCCCAGCTTACCCTTGCCCCTCCCTGTGTCCTCAAGTCCATTCTCTACATCTGCATCTTTATTCCTGTCCTGCCCCTAGGTTCGTCAGAACCACTTTTTTTTTTTTTAGATTCCATATATATGTGTCAGCGTACGGCATTTGTTTTTCTCTTTCTGACTTACTTCACTCTGTATGACAGACTCTAGGTCCATCCACCTCACTACAAATAACTCAATTTTGTTTCTTTTTATGGCTGAGTAATATTCCATATTATATATGTAATATTCCATATTATATATATGTATATATGTGCCACATCTTCTTTATCCATTCATCTGTCGATGGACACTTAGGTTGCTTCCATGTCCTGCCTATTGTAAATAGAGCCGCAATGAACATTGTGGTACATGAGTATTTTTGAATTATGGTTTTCTCAGGGTATATGCCCAGTAGTGGGATTGCTGGGTCATATGGTAGTTCTATTTTTAGTTTTTTAAGGAACCTCCGTACTGTTCTCCATAGTGGCTGTATCAATTTACATTCCCACCAACAGTGTAAGAGGGTTCCCTTTTCTCCACACCCTCTCCAGCATTTATTGTTTGTAGATTTTTTGTTGGTGGCCATTCTGACTGGTGTGTGGTGATACCTCATTGTAGTTTCGATTTGCATTTCTCTAATGATTAGTGATATTGAGCATCCTTTCATGTGTTTGTTGCATGCCATTACTTATTGGTGGCTTTATTCTGCTCCGTCATCTGCACCATCTTCTTTCAAGTTGCTTGCTTTTCTCTCTTTCTTTCCCGATGACACTCTTTTTTTGGTAAACATTTTTCCTTCTGTCAAAGTCTAAAGGAATGGAGAGTTGGGATATTTGGATAAAGGGGAAACCGTTTCAGTTACTATAACTAACCGTAGTTTTCTCATTTAACAAATATTTATTGGCATTTACTTTTAGGAACTCTGCTAGGTGCTGGGGATGCTGATTCATAAGCTAGAGCCCCAAGTCCTCAGCATGACTTTCAAGACGTACCATAATTTGATCCTGACCTACCAGCCCCATCTTGAGCCACTTCTTCACACACCTGACCTAACAAGTCAAGAGCTCTCACACTCTCTCGTTTCTCTCTACTTTTGCATTTGCTGTTTTCTCTGTCTGGAGTGCCCTCTTCCTCCACTATCTGGTGAACTCCTCTTCTTACATTAAGGCCCTTTCAGGTGTTACATCCTCTATAAAATCTTCACTGTTTTTCATGGCAAAGCTGGTCAATCACACCTTTTATTGCTATGATGATTGTTTCATACCTCCGTTGTAAAGTGTTCATACTTTATCATAATTATTTACATTCATGTCTGACTCACATGCATGATCCTTGAAGGGAGGGATCATGGTTTACTCAAGGGAGTATTCCCTAGTCCCGTACATGATGGGTGACTGATATACATTAATTGACTAGACTCAATCCTGAATCAGAAAGAAAGGCAAAAGGCACAGAAAATCTGTAGCTCAGTGTTATTTAAAACAAAATATCATATGATATCACTTATATGTGAAATCTAAAAAAAGTGATGCAAATGAACTTATTTACAAAACAGAAACAGACTCACAGACATAGAAAACAAACTTACGATTACCAAAGGGGAAAGGTGGGGGAGGAGGGATAAATTAGGGATTTGGGATTAACATATACACACTACTGTATATAAAATAGATAAGCAACAAGGACCTACTGTATAGCACAGGGAACTAAACTCAATATTCTGTAATAACCTATATGGGAAAAGAATATGTATATGTATAACTGAATCACTTTGCTGTACACCTGAAACTAGCACAACATTGTAAATCAACTATACTTCAATAAAAATAAATCAATAAAATAAAACAATGAACTTATAACTCATTAGTTACCATTAGACACAGGGCTCAAATTTGTTACTGGTCCTTTATCTTTGATTAGTGGACACATCTCCTTTTAACTTAACAAGCCCTTTAGAGCAACTGCTTCTATGATTATCTTGAGTGGATTCCAGGGAAGAAGAAAGAAATCGATGATCATACCAATCACATTCATCCCATCACTGCTGACCTTCAGCAGAGTCTTCACCACCAAAGCAAAGCAGGGAATTAAAGCAATTCAATTCTCCAAGCACCCCAATAAACTTGGCTTTGATAGCCAGTAGCAAATGTTTATGGAATATTTACATAATAATGAAAACATTATATAACAATTTTCAGAGCACTGTTACAAATGCTATTCCTCTCAATAATCATGAAAGGTCAGTTACCCTCACTTTACAGATGGGAAAACTGAGGCCCAGAAATGTGTTCAAAGTTGCTAAGCTAGTAAGCAGTAGAATCAAGATTTAAGATACAGGTCTTCTGACTCCGAATCCCATGTTCTTCCCACTATGCCCTGCTGTTCTTTGAGGATAAAACATGTATTTTGTTTATCCTTGTGTCTTCCATAGCATCCAGGATAGTGCAATATGCTTGTTGAATGGATGTATTTTGATATACAAGTTTAAAAATTCTTCTGTCTCATCTATGTTTAATTTGTTCATTTATTCATCTACTTTTATCCACCCCATTCATATCAAATTTGTGCATTCCTACCATTGCCTGCCATTGTGCTCAGTGCTAAAACTTCAAAGATAAATAACACAGTTATCTTTGTGTCTCCAGCACCTAGCACAATGCCTGGCACATAGGAGGTGGTTAACAAATCCTTTTGCATAAATAAATGATCTGTAGCAAGCTCGGGACCCAATATACATGACTGAAATAACAATGAACTGTGTTCTCCTTTCTTTCACCTAATCTTCACATCAATCTTTTATCTTTTTTTACATAAGGGAACATTGACTATCAGTGGAATTTAATACCTCTGCCACAGTAGTATTTGGATTTAAACCCAGGTTTTATACTTAAAATACTAAGTGGCTGCACCTTCTAGAAGCAGCTGGGTTGTCATAAGAAGAGTCTAGGTGTGGAGTCACAAGACCTGCATGAGTCCCACCCCTGTCATGTACTAGCTGTATGGCCTTGGGGGAGTCACTTAGCCTCTAGGACTCAGTGTTCTCCATATATAATGAGAAAAACAATACCTACCCTGCTGACCACCCAGCGATATTGTGAGGACAGTGAATAAGTACAAGGATAAGTGTGAGAAAGACTCATCCAAGGCACTGACTTAGGCCTCCTTCTGAAAGGGCTTTGGTTTACCTGGCTTGTCCCTCCTGAGTCTCAGGACAGTGCTTGCTGACATCACCTGGATGGGTAATTGTCAATGGGTAACTATTGACTCTTCACATGAGAACATGTTAATTATATTTATTCAACTTTAGGAAATGTGTGTGTGTGTGTGTGTGCATGCCTGTACATTTGAATGGATGCAGTAGAAAGAGAGTGAGTTTGGAGGTCAGACAGCGGCCTTTAAATCAGTCCTACATTCATTAGCTGTATAACTTTGGACAAGTTATTGTCACACTAAACCTCAATTTCCTAATCTGTAAGATGCAGATGATAGGTTGTTATGAGAGTGAAATAAGACTAAATGCTTCTAGGATGACCCTAACTTGTTGCTCAACAAATAGTAGTTTTTGCTATCATCAATATTATAATCCACAAATAATATTCATTCTGGTTTTGGAAATGACTCTAATCCCTCCTCAGTAGAAAACTACCCCATTCAGATCCCCATTTTGTCATTGTTGTTGCACATTCCCTTCTAATTCTCTTTTCTGTTCCATATAGGTGAGATTTGAAAATGTGGTCTCCTGGGTGCTAGATCTTTAAAATTATTTCAGAGACTATCAGATTATAATTTTTCCAAGTTAAGAGTTTAAATCTTTATCAGTTTTGTTCTGTAATTCTAATTCTTGCAGTTGCCAGTTTACTATTCTCTAATTTTTGTCAGTAAGGAAAATATTCTAGAGTAAAAAACTACTCCAAAAGAATATGACCCACCACCCCAAAGTTATCACCTCTAAGTTACTTTTTGTGGCCTTATTAGACAACTCCCCATGGCAAGAGCATCCTGGAATTTTATCTTTTTATGACTATAATGGGCTACTCAATATTACATTAACTGGAGCAGAAGCAAGAAAAACTACAATCCTGCAGCCTATGGAACAAAAACCACATTCACAGAAAGATAGACAAGATGAAAAGGCAGAGGGCTATGTACCAGATGAAGGAACAAGATAAAACCCCAGAAAATCAACTAAATGAAGTGGAGATAAGCAACCTTCCAGAAAAAGAATTCAGAATAATGGTAGTGAAGATGACCCAGGACCTCAGAATAAGAATGGAGGCAAAGATCGAGAAGATGCAAGAAATGATTAACAAAGACCTAGAAGAATTAAAGAACAAACAAACAGAGATGACCGATACAATAACTAAAATGAAAACTACACTAGAAGGAATCAATAGTAGAATAATTGAGGCAGAAGAACGGATAAGTGATCTGGAAGACAGAAAGGTGGAATTCACTGCTGCGAAACAGACTAAAGAGAAAAGAATGAAAAGAAATGAAGACAGCCTAAGAGACCTCTGGGACAACATTAAATGCAACAACATTCGCATTATAGGGGTCCCAGAAGGAGAAGAGAGAGAGAAAGGACCAGAGAAAATATTTGAAGAGATTATAGTCGAAAACTTCCCTAACATGGGAAAGGAAATAGCCACCCAAGTCCAGGAAGCGCAGAGAGTCCCATACAGGATGAACCCAAGGAGAAACACGCCGAGACACATAGTAATCAAATTGGCAAAAATTAAAGACAAAGAAAAGTTATTGAAATCAGCAAGGGAAAAATGACAAATAACATACAAGGGAACTCCCATAAAGTTAACAGCTGATTTCTCAGCAGAAACTCTACAAGCCAGAAGGGAGCGGCATGATATACTTAAAGTGATGAAAGGGAAGAACCTACAACCAAGATTACTCTACCCGGCAAGGATCTCATTTAGATTTGATGGAGAAATCAAAAGCTTTACAGACAAGCAAAAGCTAAGAGAATTCAGCACCACCAAACCAGCTCTACAACAAATGCTAAAGGAACTTCTCTAAGTGGGAAACACAAGAGAAGAAAAGGACCTACAAAAACAAACCCAAAACAATTAAGAAAATGGTCATAGGAACATACATATCGATAATTACCTTAAACGTGAATAGATTAAATGCTCCAACCAAAAAACACAGGCTTGCTGAATGGATACAAAAACAAGACCCATGTATATGCTGTCTACAAGAGACCCACTTTAGACCTAGGGACACATACAGACTGAAAGTGAGGGGATGGAAAAAGATATTCCATGCAAATGGAAATCAAAAGAAAGCTGGAGTAGCTATACTCGTATCAGATAAAATAGACTTTAAAATAAAGAATGTTACAAGAGACAAGGAAGGACACTACATAATGATCAAGGGATCAATCCAAGAAGAAGATATAACAATTATAAATATATATGCACCCAACATAGGAGCACCTCCATACATAAGGCAACTGCTAACAGCTATAAAAGAGGAAATCGACAGTAACACAATAATAGTGGGGGACTTTAACACCTCACTTACACCAATGGACAGAGCATGCAAAATGAAAATAAATAAGGAAACAGAAGATTTAAATGACACAAGAGACCAGATAGATTTGATTGATATTTATAGGACATTCCATCCAAAAACAGCAGATTACACTTTCTTCTCAAGTGCGCACAGAACATTCTCCAGGATAGATCACATCTTGGGTCACAAATCAAGCCTCAGTAAATTTAAGAAAATTGAAATCATATCAAGCATCTTTTCTGACCACAACGCTATGAGACTAGAAATCAATTACAGGGAAAACAACATAAAAAACACAAACACATGGAGGCTAAACAATACGTTACTAAATAACCAAGAGATCACTGAAGAAATCAAAGAGGAAATCAAAAAATACCTAGAGACAAATGACAATGAAAACACGATGATCCAAAACCTATGGGATGCAGCGAAAGCAGTTCTAAGAGGGAAGTTTATAGCTATACAAGCCTACCTAAAGAAACAAGAAAAATCTCAAGTAAACAATCTAACCTTACACCTAAAGCAACTAGAGAAAGAAGAACAAACAAAACCCAAAGTTAGCAGAAGGAAAGAAATCATAAAGATCAGAGCAGAATTAAATGAAATAGAAACAAAGAAAACAATAGCAAAGATCAATAACACTAAAAGCTGGTTCTTTGAGAAGATAAACAAAATTCATAAGCCATTAGCCAGGCTCATCAAGAAAAAGAGGGAGAGGACTCAAATCAATAAAATCAGAAATGAAAAAGGAGAAGTTACAACAGACACCGCAGAAATACAAAGCATCCTAAGAGACTACTACAAGCAACTCTATGCCAATAAAATGGACAACCTGGAAGAAATGGACAAATTCTTAGAAATGCACAACCTTCCAAGGCTGAACCAGGAAGAAATAGAAAATATGAACAAACCAATCACAAGCACTGAAATTGAAACTGTGATTAAAAATCTTCCAACAAACAAAAGTCCAGGACCAGATGGCTTCACAGGTGAATTCTATCAAACATTTAGAGAAGAGCTAACACCTATCTTTCTCAAACTGTTCCAAAATATAGCAGAGGGAGGGACACTCCCAAACTCTTTCTACGAGGCCACCATCACCCTGATACCAAAACCAGACAAAGATGTCACAGAAAAAGAAAATTACAGACCAATATCACTGATGAATATAGATGCAAAAATCCTCAACAAAATACTAGCAAACAGAATCCAACAGCATATTAAAAGGATCATACAGCATGATCAAGTGGGGTTTATCCCAGGAATGCAAGCATTCTTCAGTATACGCAGATCAGTCAATGTGCTACATCACATTAACAAACTGAAGAATAAAAACCATATGATCATCTCAACAGATGCAGAAATAGCTTTTGACAAAATTCAACACCAATTTATGATAAAAACTCTCTAGAAAGTGGGCATAGAGGGAACCTACCTCAACATAATAAAGGCCATATATGACAAATCCACAGCCAACATCGTTCTCAATGGTGAAAAACTGAAACCATTTTCTCTATGATCAGGAACAAGACAAGGTTGCCCACTCTCACCACTACTGTTCAACATAGTTTTGGAAGTTTTAGCCACATCAATCAGAGAAGAAAAAGAAATAAAAGGAATCCAAATCGGAAAAGAGGAAGTCAAACTGCCACTGTTTGCAGATGACATGATACTATACATAGAGAATCCTAA
Source organism: Balaenoptera physalus (assembly GCF_965194825.1). Classification (NCBI taxonomy): domain Eukaryota; kingdom Metazoa; phylum Chordata; class Mammalia; order Artiodactyla; family Balaenopteridae; genus Balaenoptera; species Balaenoptera physalus. The sequence goes on along the minus strand of NC_138882.1, from coordinate 142,296,225 downwards.
AGATGTTACCAGAACACTACTAGAGATAATCAGTGAATTTGGTAAAGTATCAGGATACAAAATTAATGCACAGAAATCTCTAGCATTCCTATACAGTAACGACAAAAAATCTGAAAGAGAAATTAAGGAAACTCCCATTAACCATTGCAACAAAAAGAATAAAATAGTTAGGGATAAACCTACCTAAGGAGACAAAAGACCTGTATGCAGAAAGTTATAAGACACTGATGAAAGAAATTAAAGACGATACAAACAGATGGAGAGATATACATGTTCTTTGACTGGAAGAATCAACATTGCGAAAATGACTATACTACCCAAAGCAATCTACAGATTCAATGCAATCCCTATCAAAATACCAATGGCATTTTTCACAGAACTAGAACCAAAAATTGCACAATTTGTATGGAAACACAAAAGATCCCAAATAGCCAAAGCAATCTTGAGAAAGAAAAACAGAGGTGGAGGAATCAGGCTCCCTGACTTCAGACTCTACTACAAAGCTACAGTAATCAAGACAGTATAGTACTGGCACAAAAACAGAAATATAGATCAATGGATCAGGATAGAAAGCCCAGAGATAAACCCGCACACCTATGGTCACCTTATTTTTGATAAAGGAGGCAAGAATATACAATGGAGAAAAGACAGCCTCTTCAATAAGTGGTGCTGGGAAAACTGCACAGGTACACGTAAAAGAATGAAATTAGAACACTCCCTAACACCATACACAAAAATAAACTCAAAATGGATTAAAGACCTAAATATAAGGCCAGACACTATCAAACTCTTAGAGGAAATCATAGGCAGAACACTCTATGACATAAATCACAGCAAGATCCTTTTTGACCCACCTCCTAGAGTAATGGAAATAAAAACACAAATAAACAAATGGGACCTAATGAAACTTAAAAGCTTTTGCACAGCAAAGGAAACCATAAACAAGACGAAAAGACAACTCTCAGAATGGGAAAAAATATTTGCAAACGGACCAACTGACAAAGGATTAATCTCTAAATTATATAAGCAGCTCATACAGCGCAATATCAAAAAAACAAACAAACCAATTCAAAATTGGCAGAAGACCTAAACAGACATTTCTCCAGAGATGATATACAGATTGCCAACAAACACATGAAAGGATGCTCAACATCACTAATCATTAGAGAAAAGCAACTTGAAACTACAATGAGGTAATACCTCACACCAGTCAGAATGGCCATCATCAAAAAAGCTACAAACAATAAATGCTGGAGAGGGTGTGGAGAAAAGGGAACCCTCTTGCACTGTTGGTGGGAATGTAAATTGATACAGCCACTATGGAGAACAGTATGGAGGTTCCTTAAAAAACGAAAAATAGAACTACCTTATGACCCAGCAATCCCACTACTGGGTATATACCCTGAGAAAACCATAATTCACAAATACTCATGTACTACAATGTTAATTGCAGCCTTATTTAAAATGGCCAGGATATGGAAGCAACCTAAGTGCCCATCGACAGACGAATGGATAAAGAAGATGTGGCACATATATACAATGGTATATTACTCAGCCATAAAAAGAAACGAAATTGAGTCATTTGTAGTGAGGTGGATGGACCTAGAGACTATCATACAGAGTGAAGTTAGTTAGAAAGAGAAAAACAAATACCATACACTCACACATATATATGGAATCTTAAGAAAAAAAAAAAAATTGGTTTTGAAGAACCTAGGGCCAGGACAGTAATAAAGATGCAGACGTAGAGAGTGGACTTGAGGATACGGGGTGGGTGAAGGGTAAGCTGGGACAAAGTGAGAGAGTGGCATGGACATATATACACTACCAAATGTAAAATAGCTAGCTAGTGGGAAGCAGCTGCATAGCACAGGGAGATCAGCTCAGTGCTTTGTGACCACCTAGAGGGGTGGGATAGGGAGGGTGGGAGGGAGATGCAAGAGGAAGGGGATATGGGGATAAATGTATACATATGGCTAATTCACTTTGTTATACAGCAGAAACTGACACAACATTGTAAACAACTACACTCCAGTAAAGATGTTAAAAATAATAAAATAAAAATGAAATGTAATTCAAAAAAATATGGACAGAAAGGTACATTTTATGGTATGTTTATTTAAGCATAATTTTAAAAATTGTTTTTTCTTCTGCAGCCCACCTTAATTCACAATCTAGCTGAATGTGGGAATGGTACCTCAGGAAATAAAGAAACTGCTGAAAACAAATATATGAAAAAAGAAAATTTCAGCTAATATATAAAAATATTATGCCATCCCAGACCTATCAAATAATTTTCCCCCTTTTATTTTCCTCAGAAAAGCAGAATTATCTCCAGAATATAGATTCTCATTTTTAAAAAAGGAAGAGGAGCTATCCTGCATGGAGTCAATCTTAATCAATTCATTGTAAGCCTACTGTATCTTTTTTCCAACTCTCCATTCTAAATTTGGACTCCTGGCCAAATATTGCCCTCTTTCTCTCTCTGTCTCTTGTTCCCTGCTCCACCTCCCTCTTTCTCCCTTTCAAAATTTACCTAATTAGGAACAACTCTTAGTGGTCACCATTTTTCCAGTTTTTGCGTACATCATTAGTAGAGTAATATACATGGGTTCCAGATAATTTAACAAATGGTGTTGTGACAACTGGTTTTAAAAAGTGAGTTTGATCCATTGTACATCTTGCACTAAAATAAATTCCAGATGGATCGAAGATTGTTTTTAATGATTCATAAATGTTGTGGAGGAAACCTGAGCGAATTTGTTTTTATGCAGTTTTGCAATGGGGAGGATTCTCTAAGTATGACATAGAATTCAGAAGCCATAAAAGAAAACTTTGATACATTTAAACTCATAAAAACTTTAAACAAAATTCTTTGTAGAAAAAACTACCTTAAAGTCAAAAAGCAAATCACTGGGAAAACATTCTTGCCTTATGTATTGTAATCAAACTGCTAATTTCCTTAATACATAAAATGCTTCAACAATAGTAAAAATGGGCAAATGATACAGTTTAAAGAAAGGGGAAAATGGCTCTTAAACATATGAAAACGTACTCAATCTCATCATAATAAAAGAAATACAAGTGAAAACTAACAAGATTGACAAAAGACAAAAATTTGGATAAAATATTGGCTTTTTAAGGATATGGGGAAACAATCACTTTCAAAGTTTGTTGAAGGGAATGTGAATTAATACAGTCTTTATTGATCAAAACGTTAAATTTATTCTTTGACCTGGGAATTCTCCTTCTGGAAATTTACCCCTTGGATACAGCCACAAAAACATACATGCAAATGACATACATGCAAACAACTTTCCTCTGATAGGAAACTGCTTATATAAATCTTGATACACCCATAAAGTAAAATATTATATAACCATAAAAGGAATAAGGCAGCTCTATAGGTACTGATGTGGAACTATCTCCAGGATACATTGCATAGTGAAGAAACACACCAAATAATCTGTATAATATGCCATCATTTGTGTAAACAACAACAACAAAAGAATTTATAAATGTATATGGTTGCATTGACATAGACTATGTCTCAGAGTGTATAAAATCCTGGTTTGCCTCTGGGACTCAAGGGCAGAAAAGAGCCTTAGTGTTTACTGAATACTTTTTTGTACCTTTTTGATCTTGTGTCTATATTATCTATTACACAGTAACAGCAACTCCAACTCCAGCCTGTATCCCATGACAGCCATCTCTTTGTAACTGGCATTGGGACACCCCTTTCTTTCTTGCAAGCCCAGCTTTATGTTTATATTTTTTGCTGGTATATAACATCCAGAATACTGTGCCGCTTTAAGAAAAGGAGGCCTGCACTAGGCAGGACCAGCTCCAGCAGAGATGTTCCGAACTCTGCTGTAGTCACACATAGGAGGGTAAAGTTAGGATCAGAGATTAGAGAGAGAATCTAGTGGGGTTCCATTCTGTCAATCAGTTCCCTTCTTTGGTCCTCAGTCTTTTTATTTGTAAAATTAGTTTAGATTAGATTATGTCCAATGTGCTATAATAGTTCTAGGACTCTATGAGTGACTAACCATGTTCCTAGTAAAGGCAGTATAGAATATTAGTTAAAGGCACTGTGGAGCCACATTATGTGGGTTCAAATGCTAGCCTTGCTACTTATTGTCCTTAGATAAATTTTGAAACTTTGTGCCTCAGTTTCCTCATCGATAAAATCGAAATGATAATAATAGAACCTGCCTTATAAGAATATTGGGAGGATTGGAACTTCCCTGGTAGCACAGTGGTTAAGAATTCGCCTGCCAACGCAGGGGACACAGGTTCCATCCCTGGTCCAGGAAGATCCCACATGCCACGGAGCAACTAAGCCAGTGCACCACAACTACTGAGCCTGTGCTCTAGAGCCCGCGAGCCACAACTACTGAAGCCCGCACGCCTAAAGCCCATGCTCTGCAACAAGAGAAGCCACCGCAACTAGAGAAGGCCTGCGCACAGCAATGAAGACCCAACGCAGCCAAAAATAACAAAAATAAAAAAAATAAAATTGGGAGGATTAAATGAGTTACAATGCTTAAAACACTGAGGAGTGCCCGGTACATGTTAAGCGCTACAAAAATGTTGCTGTTGTTGCTGCTGCTTCTCCTTCTTCTTCTTCTTATTAATTATTATTATTAATTTGTGCAAGGTTCAAGGGATCATGGGAAGTCTGGCCTCAGTAAACTAATCCTGAAAAGAGACTCACTCCCTGATAAGCCTTGGAAGTATGATCGCTCTAGATATTAAAAAGAAGCATGAACAGAAAAGGATCTGCCAGTCTCATCATACCTTTGATAGCATCAATCAATTAATGCATCGCTTTCGAATACTTTAATGCTTCAGAGCCTGCAGGGGAAATACACAGCCTGATCTTCACTCTTCAGTTGTTAACACTGAGGTTGGGAGGACACATTTCTGATAGACGAGGCAACTAAAAGAAGAAGGGGAGAATTTTTCATTTATTGAGACATACTGAGTGTTTATGTGTTAAATCCTTTGCAAAAATATTCTCATTTAACTGGGGGCAACATCAACTAATACTATATTGATTGCTAAATTGTGTAACGCAGCTTGCAAGTGCAGAAGAAATTCTGAGGCAAGACACCCAAGAGAGACTGATGAAGATGTTTGCAAACTCTGTTAATGAATCAGCTTGGACTACGTGTTAATACACATATTCTCAAGCCGCATCCTAAACCCACTGAGTCTGAATCCCCAGGGGTGAGAGTCTTGGGAAGGGCTCTCAGACAATACTTCTCACTGGAAAATTTTGGAAACCCTCGATTAGAAGACATCTTGAAGGAGTGAAGTAAGTCAGAAAGAGAAAAACAAATATCGTATATTAATGCACATATGTGGAATCTAGAAAAATGGTACAGATGAACTTATTTGTAAAGCAGAAATATAGACACAGACGTAGAGAACAAACGTACGGATACCAAGGGGTAGGGTGGGTGGGATGGATTGGGAGATTGGGATTGACATATATACACTACTATGTATAAAATAGATAACTAATGAGAACAGACTGAAAAAAAATAAAATAAAATGGATAACCAACAACAGCAAAAATGAATAAAACAAAATACTACTTTTATGAAAAAAAAACGAAGACATCTTGAAGGGTCAGGAGGAGATCGTTCTATTCTCTGAGAGTTTTCATTCACATGTCACAAAACAAAGAAAGGAGCGAACTGGATAGGAGCCAGCAGCAGGCTCTGTGCTAGTTTCTCTTGTTGCCCACCTGAGGGTCCAGAAGACCTCGACCTAGAAGATTACACCCCCAAGAGTTTTTCTCCTTAAAAACCACTCAAGGAGGACTGGAGTTCGTGTCTTGATCCACTGGCTCCATACCTGAGTACAAGGATTGCCTGGTTTTAAAAAAAAAAAAAAGAAAAAAACCTCTTTGAGCTGTAGTCTCACGCACTGTGACGTCAGCAGAACCCCAAGACTGAATTATAGCTTTGCATTCAATCAAGAATCATGTATTATTCTCTATGTTATCCATCACTGCTTCCCCACTGCTCAGAAGACAGAGTGACAGCAATACACTCAATGGGCAAGCACCTGAGGTGCTTTAAACCTATCAATAATAAGCATTGTTCTCAAAAAGATTTTGCTCTGTGGAAAAAGCAGAATGGAACAGGCTTTCCAATGACCAGCAGAGGCTTTGAAATTGTTTCCCATTAAATGTGCAAATTCTGAAGCCACAGAATTCAGTCACCACCTTGTTCATGTCCTAGGGATTTGGTTTGGACTGAATCAAAAAAATATCTCTGTTCATATTAAATGCAAAATGATTATTGGATGTCCTGCTTCTCACATTTAACTGCATACAAACACTAACATTCAATCTATGTGAAATTAATGAGTTGGTGGTGAGTCTGGTATATGCGTTTAATCAGAAAATTACATTGAGAATACTTGAAGGCATATTAATTGAAGTTTATCAAGAAGGCAGGAGGTATTCAGACACAGACACAAATGAAAAATATATCAGTAGCTGTGCCTGTAATTATCTATCACAGTTGCCTTGCACATTCTAGTGCCTTTAAATAAAAATGAAACATAGTACATGCTTGGACCATTTTAGACATTAGAAATGTTTGATATAGACATTTTATTTTTCCTATTAAACTGGATTGAATTACACAGTTATACACAGAGAATATGCCCTTGCTGTTGTATTGATGAATGCAGGCACTAGTAATTGGCAAATAGTACTTCCCCTGATATTATTAGCTACAAATTTCTGAGATTAGAATGAATATAAAGCAATCCTTTACCTAGCTTGATTCTTTGTGTAAATAATTAAAGAAAACAAGCTCTTGACACAATGGCCCCCATAAATGTTATCATAATAAGACATACTTACAAATCAAATGTAACGATGACCAGCTTGGTACCTTTAAACTTGTTTTCCCAGATTTAGCCCCAAGAAATGCAACAGACTTTATTGATACTTGTGGCATCTTATTGTACTGCTAGATCCAATGGACCTATTAACTCACTGGATGGACAAATCCAGCTGGCCTGGCTTTCTCAAATACAGGGATTAGGATTCCTTTTTTAATTTACTTTGCTGTGTGTTTACCATTTCCTTCTCTCTAGTGATCTAGATATCTTGCCTTCTTTCATCTTTGAGAATCCCTGCCTGTACCCACCTGTCATGAGGCCTGAAATAAGGAACTGAAAAATTAGGCAATTTCCAAATATTCAATATCTTTGTGGAGGCTCAATATCCAGAAGCTTCACTGCAGTTTTATGCATTCATTGGATGCTGGGCAGAGTGTGGACAAGGCCACGGTTCATTCAGTACCTCTGAGGTCAGCACCTTCCTGTGACGCTGGACAAGAAATGAGCAGAGGACGACTCTCAGCTCTCCGACAGACTGGCAGCATAGCCTGCTGCCACGTGTTTACCCTTCCAGAGGAATTCCGCGGAGCTCTTGGCATCCATCATCTCGTTTAATCTGCACAACTACTCTGTGAGTTTGACATTATATCTGTGTTTAACAAATGAGGAAACTGAGTCATGGAGTGGTTATATAACTCGCTCAAGATTCAGATTATAGAAGACAACTAAAATGAAAAAGAGAAAAGAAACCACTTGAGCTAGAAATGACAGAGTTGGGATCTGAACCCAGGACTGCTGGCTTCCAAATACACTATTATTTTGAACTACCTTCTGTATGAATACTTATGTAATATATCTTCCTATAGCTTATACATTTTTTTAAAGATTTTTTTGATGTAGAGCAATTTTTTAAAGTCTTTATTGAATTTGTTACAACATTGCTTCTGTTTTACGTTTTGGTTTTTTGGTCATGAGGCATGTGGGAATCCCAGCTCCCCAACCAGGGATCGAACCCACACCCCCTGCATTGGAAGGCGAAGTCTTAACCACTGGACCACCAGGAAGTCCCTATAGCTTATACATTTTTAAAAAATAATAAAGTTGGTCATCAGTCCCTTGGTAGCCTAATTTTTTAATCCTTTTCTCAGAGGAGAATCTGAAGGTCTGGGAGAAAATCAGAAGGTATTTTATTTATTTATGTCAGGGACCTAGACAGTGGAATCTCATGCCTTTTCCTTCACACCCAAGTTTTCACCCTTTTTGTGTATATGTTATCACATACATTTTGTTTATTAAATTTTATTTGTTTGCACAAGCTTTCCTTACAAGAAATGTAAGTCTTGCCTAGAAGTCTTGCATAGTGGTTATGAGCACGAAATCTCAAGCCAGGCTACTTAATTCAAAAACAAACTCCTCCATTTATTATTCAACCTTGGGCAAGTTGCTTACATTCTGTAGGTCTCCGTATCTTCATCTGTAAAATGGGGATGATGATGGTGGTAGCTATCTGTGGATAAAATGAGATAACGCATAGACAGTGCCTGGCACTAGTAAGAACCAGAAAGCCTTAGCTACTGTTACCAGTATAAGAAGCATCAGTCTTTAACTCAAGACTACAATAAGAAGGCTCACTGACTATGGGGACCCCATTCTGTTTTCTCTTTCCTGTTAACTGGGAGGATAACCAGGATTCTTTAATCCAGAGTCAGAACAAGGTCATCTCCCAAAATTAGGCCAAATAATGGAGTCCCAGTGAATTGGAAGCAGACAGGTCATCTCACTTCTACCTTCAGCCCTGCTCTTAGCTGTATGACTTTGGGCAAGTCACATTAAGCCTTCGGTTTCCCCTTGTCTCAGACATGGGGAAATCAACCTGCCCCTGAGGTTCCTGCCAGGGTTAACCTTCTGGGAAGTACCCAGGCAATCATGAGTGAGCGCTCACTTCCAAGAGGTTGTAATTTCCTTGCTTCACCTGACCATCACAATCTAGCCCAGGAAGACAGGAGCCCAGGCCATTCCTGAACTTTGCACTTGAATGCATAGGGCAGCTGCTAACATCCCTGGCTGCACCCCACACCTCCTTAATCTGAAATCCCCATTAGCTCCAACTGCAGGCCATCTATTACCTCACGCCCATAATGGGAGTTAATTTCTGTTGGGATCAGATGGTCTTCCCCCTGGAAATTTTTATTCATATTTCTTTCCTGTTTTGTGATTCTCAATCGGAGTTTTCTAATAACAGATCATTTCTTTTTGTCTAACTTTAATCTGGTCCTGCTTGACAAGCCCCATCCTTTTCATTGAAGGGTAAGACCACTTAAAGGAAGGCCAATAAGCCCTTGCGCTGCTCGGCCAGCTGGGGTGATTTGTCACCCGGTGCAGTGGTGGTCACACCAATGGATTTATCTCAAGGTAAATGGAGATGCTGAGACCCGGGACCTGGAGCTTTGATTAAGGTGCCCTTTTTGTAGTGTTGATAGATGTTGCTTGTGTTTATCTATTTGAAATGCCACTAAATCTGTGAATACAATGGAAAAAGAGAGTACTTTGCTGCTGAAAACATATTAGTGATTTATGTTTCAGTAAGAAGCACAATGAAGAGACAGAGGTTATTAAGAGCAGCTATTTTCATGAGAAATAGTTCTGCTTTAAAACATTATTAACGCCACCTTGATAAAGACTTACATGCATGCATAATCATGTTTACTTACCCCTTTAGTTTGGTGTGACATGCATTTGAAGCACACATTCTCCAAATATTAATAAGTTAGCAGACTATTTACAGCAAAAGACACCTCTCCCAGGACTGTTCTGCATGTAAATTTCCTTCTCTCACGATAGGGACACATAATAAACTTATCTAGAAAGATTTGGAGTTTATATGGACTTCATATTGTTCAAAGCACTCTCAAATCCTACTCACCATCATTTGCTGTGTCTCCAACCACCCCCCGCCCCCTTTGCATTGTAGTAGAAATAACCAGTAGGGTGACACATAAAGATTATAATGCATGGATATAACTTATAACATGAATCAATGTCATCAAGACGCACCCATTTAAATGAATAGGGTCAGATGAGAGTGCTGTATCACCCTGACTTGTGTGACAGTTACAAATGCATCACCTCGTATGCATAATAGGAGTGTACAAACCAGAAGAGATTTGTAAACTTGGTTCATTTCAAGCAGAACTGACCCACAGGAATGGAAACAAGAGAAAAGGCAACCGGGCTGGATCTGTCGGGAAATAAGTGATTCTGTGTTTTGTGGTTTCCTAAAACCCTAGCAAGGATTTCGTGTGCTCCAGCTCCACTGGGGGAACCGAGAGCCCATTAGATCAGGCTGTTTATTTACCACGTTCACTTTTAGAGGTTGCAGTGTTTGCACGGGGTAGACGGAGAGGATAATAACGGGGTGGGAGGAAGGGGACAACCTGCGTGGAGGGGGTTTGAGGTGTGCAATTCTTAGCAAGTCTGCGGAGGGGGTAAAAACCCCAGGCGAGTTGGGCCTGGCAGAGTTAACAGTGTTCAGCGTGCAATTAAGGGTTTGGAAGGTTCTGTGTTGAGTGCTCTGATTTATTGATACGTTCCGGGGATTTCTCCTCAGCGGGGTGAACGGGGCGGGGGGCCGTTCGCGCCCCGGCAGCGGCCAGCGGCTGGCGGGTCCGGGGCTGGCATCGCGCGCCGGGTGTCAGCGCAGCGCGGAGCGGAGGCCACACCTGCACCTCATTTGCTGGCGAGCAGCGCCATGACCCGCCTGCTGATGGGGCGCCTTCGCTTTCATCCTCGGGATTATGACAAGTTATTAATTGCCACCATTAGCCGCAGCAGCCTGCCCGAGATCTCTGCTGCTCTCTGGAGGTGAGAAACTGCGCTTCTGGATGCGGAGGGAAGAGGCGCCGCGCAGCGCGGGGCAAACATAGCAACAATCTGCCCAAAAGGGATTATGAGACGGTGAATAATTTATTAGGAAACATTTTTCTTTGTCCTTCCCACAGACCCACAAATCCTCCCCAAGCGCTCTTTACCAGCTTTGCAGATAATGTGCTTACACATCTCAGAGCCTGCTAAATAGACTGAAGAGGCCATCGGGCTCACCCTCCGCTCCGCGGCTGCCAGGACCGCGCAGACCCAGCGCGCGGCCTCGGGTAACTAGACTCGATGGCAGAGGCCGATAGGAAAAAACCATAGGATGGCTGCCCTGCCTCCTTCCCGGCTCCTGCTTCCCACAAAGAACAGGCATGCCTGCTCACATGCTTTATATTTGCACATAACCCACAGTTTCATTCCTTGCCACGTGTATTTATTGAGGTTCTACTTTGATAGGGAGTTACTCTGTCCCTGGAACCTTCTGGACAAAGCTAAGGCCACACGGTCTCCACAGCCAACCATGCATTCGACAGACAGAACTGTAAGCCATCCTGCTAGAGATACAAAGAGGAAAGATTCGGGCCTTGCCCTCAAAGAGACCGTAGCCTGTGTTCACGTCAGTGATGGTACTGCAGGCTGAAATACTGGGGGCTCTCTATTCCCGAGATCTTCGTGAGTAGGAGAAATAGTCATGTCTCCTCAAAGGTTTGGGAATAGCACAGTTTGAGATCCAGCTAAGCATATCTGACATGAGTGTCTTCTAGTCAAGGCTTCAATGATGCCAAAATCTTTTCCTCTTTGAAGTCTGGAATCTCTTAAAATGATGCTCTTTGACCTGCCTTTCTAGGGCCTTGGTGGCATAATTCAGTCATTCAACAAACCTTTAGTAAATGCTCTCTATGTGCCATGCTTCATGCTGGGCTCTGGGGATACAGTGGTAAAAAGATGTGTTCCCTGCCATCCTGGAGGACCACTCAGATTCTGAAGAGATGGCCTCAAGCCTGCAGGTGCCAGATGGGCATCTTAGCTGAGACTGAATCAAGCAAAGATGAGACCACAAGACCGGCTGCCTCCATTGTATGTGTTTGAATGTGTTTTAATGACAAGCATGACGGGTGTTCCAATCCTCCTGCAGTTACTGACTGCCCTAGTCTCGTGGGTAAACTGCATATCAAACGTAGGGGTACACACACACACACACACACACACACACACTCACTCACAGTAGAAGGCTAACATAAAAAAGGCAGATAGTTCAGAAGACACATTCATCCATGTATTTATTTGACCAACACATTCTGAGCACTTACATGAATCAGGCCTTATAGCCAGTGCCAGGCACTTCCCACTTCCTAGTCCCTGCTCTGTAGGAGTTCACAGACCAGTGTGTGAGGTAGTCTACTGTGTAAAAAGTTATAATTATATGTGATCAGTACACTAACCAAGGGAGGTATCAAGTGGTCCAGAAGAAGAGAAGAGGAAATAACTAGTTAGGCTTGGGAAGGTACAGGAGAGTACGTAGATCAGAAAGGGTTTCCTCAGGGCAGCAATATTCTAGTTGGGTATTGAAAGATGAATGGGCCTCACAACGGAAGAAAGAGTGCAAGAGAGTGGAAAATGGGGAGAGGAAGATGGGAAAAAGTGGCATGCGCTCCGGGGATGGGCACTAAAGGAAGACTATTGGTTAGCTGGAATCATTCATTCATTCATTCATCCATCCACTCATTCAAGAAACATTGAAGCCTACCATGCTGTTATAAATTGAAAGTTTGTGTCCTCCTAAAATTCATATTTGAAGGCCTAACCCCTGTGCAGCTGTATTTGGAGTAAGGAAGTAATTAAGGTTAAATGAGGTCATAAGGATGGGGCCTTGATCCGATAGGATTAGTATCCTTTTAAGAAGAGACACCAGAGAGTTCTCTCTGTCCCTCTCTCTCCTCCATGTGCATGGATCAAGGAAAGGACATTGGAGGACAGAATGAGAAGACAGCTATCTGCAAACCAGGAAGAGAGCTCTCACCAGAAACCAACCATGCCAGCACCTTAATCTTACTTCTAGCCTCCAGAACTGTGAGAAAATTAATTTCTGTTGTTTAAGTCACCCAGTCTATGGTATTTTGTTATTGCAGCCCAAGGTGACTAATGCACGTGCTATTAACACTGTACTGGACACTAAGTAATCAAAGATAAATAAGACCCCTCACTGCCCTCAAAAGCTCAGGGCTATGTGGGAGAGACTGACCAATAGACAAACAGTGGCCAAAGGAAATATTATGGTGGATTACATGATTACCTGCTTGAAATAATCAAGATCTATTTTCTTAAGTGAACAATTTTATCTGTTCTTGGTTAAGCATATTTGAGTATGATTGAAGGATTTTATTTTAGAGTCATTAATGCTATTTACCAATATTTCAATTTCTTCTCATTCTAAGCATATTCCCCACTCACTTGAAGTTAACTGGGTCTACGTGATTTGCCTTAAAAAATGAATTGAGTAAAAGTGACAGGTGTCACTTGCAGGCAGGAACCTGTAAGAGCTAGTGAGCGATTTGCCAAGTTTTCTTCTCCTACATAGATAGCAACCATCAACATTCCAGGTGTGGGAGGCTTCATGAGCCCAGATCTTTGTGTGAGACAATCAGAAGCAGAAGAACTGCTAAGAACAGGCAGCAGGGGTAAGAAATGAACCTTTATTGTTTTAAGCCACTGAATTTGAAATTTATTCATTATTGTTGCACAATCTAGCCTAATATGACTGAAATAAGAAAGGAGAAGAGGTACTCACATTCTGACCCTGGTAGACATTCTGGGGTATTGGTTTTGCCACTTGCAGCCCTAAGAGTAACCTATTGTAAGGGGGTGAAGAGATTGGACTTCTAGTTTCTGCTCTGCATGGTTGTCACATTTATCTACCATCAGGTTATAAAATAAATACATTAATGGATTTCCTCACAAGCAATAAGAAGTTGAGATTTTACTTGCTCATCTTCCCTTTCAGTGTTACATCCTTCATCTGCCATATAAGATCTGTTGTGAAGCAACAAAGAAGCCCCTGTGTGAAGCTACATATTTTAGAGACTCAAATTGCAAAAGGGTATGGCTTTCTAGTCTTCCAGAGGATTTTGCTCTTTCATGTCCTGATTGTGGGCCCAAGAGCTGAAGGTTCTGGAAACAAGTGTCCGGTTTTAAGTCCTAGCCCTACCACTTACTAGCTATGTGGTCTTGGACAAATTACTTAATCTTTTTAAGCAGCAGTTTCCTCACCTGTAAAATGTGAATAATAATAGTACTTACCTCCTGGGGATGTTTTGTGAATTAAATGAGGTAATACACATACAGCTCAATAAATAGTCATCATTATTATTGTTGGTGTTATCATTGTTTCTCACCATCGGGACAGGCTTAAAACCAAATGTCAAAAGTCCTTATCATAAAGCCAGGACTATTCTTAGAGAGTTTACTTAAGGATCAGCTGGGAGGCTAGGATTTGGAATAAACGATCTTCCAGCTTGTGACCAAGGTTTGTGATCCTCCAGCAACACAGAGCTTCTTACGGGAGATTAAAGCATCTCCTCAGAAAGCTTCTACTCTGATGGAAGTCCTGCCAAGAGAGGACCCAAGTTACAGCTGGTATGGAGGCAAGCATGCTGCTTTCACAGGTCCTGGGAACTAGCTTTCTTGTATGGCTTCTCTTGGATATTTAGCAACTCACTTTGAAGAAAGATTATGTCCTTTTTGAAAGTAACCTGACCACCTGTCAAAACTGGACTTGTGAGAGGAATCGAGAAGCTAACCCTTGGCAGTCTAGCCAGGCTCTCATTTGCGTAATTACACTGGCAGTGGCTGCTTTATTCAACATGAACTTGGCTTTCAGTCCTAGCCATCTTCTGAGCCTCTGAGATGCAACTGAAAGAACTTCTGGGAGCTGCCCAAGACAGCCGAGAAGTAGGAAGGGTGATTGACGTAGAAGCATTGTGATTGATGACCACTTGCAATTATGGAAATGATTTTCTATTTGAGGGAAAGTGGCAACCAAGAAAAGAGAAATATAAAGGGTACTAAACATTCTGCTCTAATTCCCTTCTGTCACTATTAGAGGCTATTCTTTAACGCTGAGCTTTTAAAAAATAATTTGTTTAATGAACTTCTAATGGTGTTTACCAGATGCTGGGCCAAATGCTGTGATACGATTCATAAGGCCTTGACTTTCTCTGTAAGGAGCTCCTAGTCATGTAATCCAACAATCCATTCATTCAACACATTGACTGACACCCATTATGTGGCAGGCACTGTGTTGTACTGGGTATACATTGGTGAACAAAACAGAAAGCTCCCTGCCTTCATGGAGCTTAGAGTTCAGAGGCAACCTTTGAAAAGCTAGACACAAAAAAGTATACAATGATGAATTGTTTTCATGTCAGCACAGGAAAATAATGGGGACCACCATCAAGGACACATGGTGGGCATCAGGGAACAAAAGAGAAACAAATAAATCCTGACAGCGCTCTGGGAAAGGTACACGTACCAAAGGCTTTCAGAGCAGGAATGCCAGGGTGCTTGCCCACCCTGACTGCAGGCCACACTGCCCATGGGGGGGATGTGCATACAGGAACCCACGTGCACAGGAATGGTACAAACCAACACACATACGTTATAGAAGTATTTTCTCAGAATACAAACCATTAGGGATCTAAGACCCTGGCTTAGAGAAAATTCCATTTTATGGTGTTTCTGTAACTGTATAGATACACAAACGTCATTTTAAAGATCACTTATTCTACAAATATGAAACTGGGTACAGCATGATACTTATCACTGGAGCAAGCAATTAACACAGCTTGCCCTCCTCCTGCAAGCTCTCTCTGATTGCGCCACACCAAGCCCTCCACACTCCTGTGAGTCTTGTGTGATTCTTCTCTACATCCCATAACTCCCTAGGTGTGCATTGTGTATACTTTTATATCACTGATTTATTGGGTTTTTCTCATCTTCTAGCCTGTGAACCTCTTGAAGGCAGACACTGTCTTGATTACTTCTATATGCCCAGGGCCTAGCTTCTCAGTTTGGATTTCCCCAGCAGGAGACTCTCAGACAAGCATTCCAGTACAAGTAGTTTATTTGGGAAATAGTCCCAGAGAACACTCGGAGGGTATTGGGGAGGGGAAACAGCAGAGGGAAAGAAGCGAATAAGAAGGGCGTCATCAAGCAAGATACCAATCCCTCTGGAGAACTTCGGGGACAGTGTAGAATATGTCCCAGTGTTGTAGGGAACACTGGGGTAGGGAAGCTGGGGCATTTATCCACCAACTTCCCATCTGTTGTTGGTTGAGGGCTGCTCCTGGGGGCATGAGCTCTCCAGCATTTCTGGCTTGGTCTCCTCCCAGATCAAACATGCTACTGGGACCTTAAAAAGCCCTCAGACAGAGTCCTAGGTGCTTGCTATAAGCAACCTTCAGAACATGGAGGTGAGTGCCAAGGGATATGAGTGGGGTGCCAACAGCATCTACTGGACTTGCTCAGTGCCTGGCACCCAGGGGCTGCTCGGTAGGCTTTGGTGGCTCAACATAACAAAAGAGCCAAGCAGCACACATGGTTAAGGAATACAATTCAGTATGGGCCCCACGGGCAAACCTCCTGTTATTGACATGGCATCAAGCAAGCAGTGAAGTGTTAGATCTAGAGGCAGCCTCAGTACCTTTTCGGGGGATGTTTTTTTCTTCAGCAATCATCAACACGATAGCTGGGAAGAGCCGTGTTATTTTAACCCCTCCTTTCTACTTTGCCCAGTTCCCATGTAAAAATCTCCTGTTAGTTCAGTGATTCCATCTGTGTTTTCTCACCTGCAGGTGTTAGGGGCTCAATTACCAGAGCTTGCTAATATGTTGTTACTTTCTGAAAGGATGTGAATTAAAGCAGATGTTACTTATAAGTGATATTTAGTAGCAATGCTTCCAACTAGTTAACCTACACACTCACAGTCAGATGCAGCCTCTTCATTGATCTTTCAGAGAGAGGATCTCAGCCTCCTTGAAACTCCCTTATATTTCTGGAAGTCCCTCTGGTTGCCCTTACTGTTTAAAAGTGACACAGGGAGAGACCTTCAAGATGGCGGAGGAATAAGACGTGGAGATCACCTTCCTCCCCACAAATACATCAGAAATACATCTACATGTGGAACAACTCCTACAGAACACCTACTGAACGCTGGCAGAAGACCTCAGACTTCCCAAAAGGCAAGAAACTCCCCCCGTACCTGGGTAGGGCAAAAGAAAAAAGAAAAAAGAGAGACAAAAGAATAGGGACGGGACCTGCACCAGTGGGAGGGAGCTGTGAAGGAGGAAAGGTTTCCACACACTAGGAAGGCCCTTCGTGGGCGGAGACTGCGGGGGGCAGAGGGGGGAAGCTTCGGAGCCACGGAGGAGAGCGCAACCACAGGGGTGCGGAGGGCAAAGCGGAGAGACTCCCGCACAGAGGCTCGGGGCCGAGCAGCACTCACCAGCCCGAGAGGCTTGTATGCTCACCCACCGGGGCGGGCGGGGCTGGGAGCTGAGGCTCGGGCTTCGATTGGATCACAGGGAGAGGACTGGGGTTGGCTGTGTGAACACAGCCTGAAGGGGGCTAGTGCGCGACGGCTAGCCATGAGGGAGTCCGGGAAAAAGTCTGGACCTGCCTGAGGCAAGAAACCATTGTTTTGGGGTGCGCAAGGAGAGGGGATTCAGAGCACAGCCTAAACGAGCTCCAGAGATGGGCGCAAGCCTCAGCTATCAGTGCGGACCCCAGAGACGGGCATGAGATGCTAAGGATGCTGCTGCCGCCACCAAGAAGCCTGTGTGCGAGCACAGGTCACTCTCCACACCGCCCCTCCCGGTAGCCTGTGCAGCCCGCCACGGCCAGGCTCCCGTGATCCAGGGACAACTTCCCCGGGAGAACGCACTGCGCGCCTCAGGCTGGTGCAACGTCACGCTGGCCTCTCGCCGCAGGCTCGACCCGCATCCGTACCCCTCCCACCCCTGGCTTCAGTGAGCCAGAGCCCCTGAAACAGCTGCTACATTAACCCCATCCTGTCTGGGTGAAGAACAGACACCCTCAGGTGGCCTACACGCAGAGGCGGGGCCAAATCCAAAGCTGAACCCCAGGAGCTGTGAGAACAGAGAAGAGAAAGGGAAATCTCTCCCAGCAGCCTCAGAAGCAGCGGATTAAAGCTCCACAAACAACGTGATGTACCGGCATCTGTGGAATACCTGAATAGACAATGAATCATCCCAGAATGGAGGTGGTGGACGTTGGGAGCAACAATATACATATATTTTTCCTTTTTCTCTTTTTGTGATTGTGTATGTGTATGCTTCTTTGTGTGATTTTGTCTGTATAGCTTTACTTTTACCATTTGTCCTAGGGTTCCGGCTGTCCATTTTTGTTTGTTTGTTTTTGTATAGTTTTAAGCACTTGTTATCATTGGTGGATTTGTTTTTTGGTTTGGTTGCTCTCTTCTTTCTTTTTTTTGTGTTCCTTTTTCATTACTTTTTAATTTAAAAAAAATTTTAATAATTATTTTTTATTTTATTTTTAAATCTTTTTAAAATTACATTTTTATTTTTTAATTTTAATAATATATTTTTAATTTTTTTATTTTAATAACTATTTATTTTATGATTTATTTTCTTTCTTTTTTTATTTTTTCTTTTCTCCCTTTTCTTCTGAGCTGTGTAGCTGACAGGGTCTTAGTGCTCCAACCAGGTGTCAGGCCTGTGCCTCTGAGGTGGGAGAGCCTAGTTCGGGACATTGGTCCACCAGAGACCTCCCGGCTCCACATAATATCAAACAGCAAAAGCTCTCCCAGGGATCTCCATCTCAGTGCTAAGACCCAGCTCCACTCAACGACCAGCAAGCTGCACTGCTGGACACCTTATGCCAAACAACTAGCAAGACAGGAACACAGCCCCACCCATTAGCATGGAGGCTGCCTAAAATCATAAGGTCACAGACACCCCAAAACACACCACCAGACACGGTCCTGCCCACCAGAAAGACAAGATCCAGCCTCATCCACCAGAACACAGGCACTACTCCCCTCCACCAGGAAGCCTACACAACCCACTGAACCAACCTTAGCCACTGGGAGCAGACACCAAAAACAACAGGAACTACGAACCTGCAGCCTGCTAAAAGGAGACCCCAAACACAGTAAGTTAAGCAAAATGAGAAGACAGAGAAACACACAGCAGATGAAGGAGCAAGATAAAAACCCACCAGACCGAACAAATGAAGAGGAAATAGGCAGTCTACCTGAAAAACAATTCAGAATAATGATAGTAAAGATGATCCAAAATCTTGGAAATAGAATGGAGAAAATACAAGAAACATTTAACAAGGACCAAGAAGAACTAAAGAGCAAACAAACAATGATGAACAACACAATAAATGAAGTTAAAAATTCTCTAGAAGGAACCAACAGCAGAATAACTGAGGGAGAAGAACGGATAAGTGACCTGCAAGATAAAATAGTGGAAATACCTACTGCAGAGCAGGATAAAGAAAAAAGAATGAAAAGAATTGAGGACTGTCTCAGAGACCTCTGGGACAACATTAAACGCACCAACATTCCAATTACAGGGGTCCCAGATGAAGAAGAGAAAAAGAAAGAGACTGAGAAAATATTTGAAGAGATTATAGTTGAAAACTTCCCTAATATGGGAAAAAAAATAGTTAAGCTTTAAATGATCCATTAAACAAGATGGACTTAATTGATATTTATAGGACATTCCATCCAAAAACAACAGAATACACTTTCTTCTCAAGTGCTCATGGAACATTCTCCAGGATAGATCATATTTGGGTCACAAATCAAGCCTTGGTAAATTTAAGAAAATTGAAATCATATCAAGCATCTTTTCTGACCACAACGCTATGAGACTAGATATCAATTAGAGGAAAAAATCTGTAAAAAATACAAACAAATGGAGGCTAAACAATACACTACTTAATAACCAATAGCTCACGGAAGAAATCAAAGAGGAAATCAAAAAATACCTAGAAACAAATGACAATGAAAACACGATGACCCGAAACCTATGGGATGCAGCAAAAACAGTTCTAAGAGGGAAGTTATAGCAATACAATCCTACCTCAAAAAGCAAGAAACATCTCAAATAAACAATCTAACCTTACACCTAAAGCAATTAGAGAAAGAAGAGCAAAAAAACCCCAAAAGTTAGCAGAAGGAAAGAAATCATAAAGATCAGATCAGAAATAAATGAAAAAGAAATGAAGGAAACAATAGCAAAGGTCAATAGAACTAAAATCTGATTCTTTGAGAGGATAACCAAAATTGATAAACCATTAGCCATACTCATCAAGAAAAAAAGGGAGAAGACTCAGATCAATAGAATTAGAAATGAAAAAAGAGAAGTAACAACTGACACTGCGGAAATACAAAGGATCATGTGAGATTACTATAAACAACTACATACCAATAAAATGGACAACCTGGAAGAAATGGACAAATTCTTAGAAAAGCACAACATTTCGAGACTGAACCAGGAAGAAGTAGAAAATATAAATAGACCAATCACAAGCACTGAAATTGAAACTGTGATTAAAAATCTTGCAACAAACAAAAGCCCAGGACCAGATGGCTTCACAGGCGACTGCTATCAAACATTTAGAGAAGAGCTAACACCTATCCTTCTCAAACTCTTCCAAAATATAGCAGAGGGAGGAATACTCCCAAACTCATTCTACAAGGCCACCATCACCCTGATACCAAAACCAGAGAAAGATGTCACAAAGAAAGAAAACTACAGACCAATATCAGTGATGAACATAGACGCAAAAATCCTCAACAAAATACTAGCAAACAGAATCCAACAGCACATTAAAAGGATCATACACCATGATCAAGTGGGGTTTATCCCAGGAATGCAAGAATTCTTCAATATATGCAAATCAATCAATGTGATACACCATATCAACAAATTGAAGGATAAAAAAATATGATCATCTCAATAGATGCAGAAAAATCTTTTGACAAAATTCAACCCCCATTTATGATTAAAAAAACCCTCCAGAAAGTATGCAAAGAGGGAACTTACTCCAACATAATAAAGGCCATATATGACAAACCCACAGCCAACATCGTTCTCAATGGTGAAAAACTGAAACCATTTCCACTAAGATCAGGAACAAGACAAGGTTGCCCACTCTCACCACTATTATTCGACATAGTTTTGGGAGTTTTAGCCAGAACAATCAGAGAAGGAAAAGAAATAAAAAGAATCCAAATAAGAAAAGAAGAAATATAGCTGTCACTGTTTGCAGATGACATGATATTATACATAGAGAATCCTAAACATTCTGCCAGAAAACTGCTAGAGCTAATCAATGAATTTGGTAAAGTAGCAGGATACAAAATTAATGCACAGAAATTTCTTGCATCCTTATACACTAATGATGAAAAATCTGAAAGAGAAATGAAGGAAACACTCCCATTTATCATTGCAACAAAAGAACAAAATACCTAGGGATAAACCTACCTAAGGAGACAAAAGACCTGTATGCAGAAAACTATAAGACACTTATGAAAGAAATTAAAGATGATACAAAGAGATGGAGATATACCATGTTTTTGGACTGGAAGAATCAACATTGTGAAAAATGACTATACTACCCAAAGCGATCTACAGATTCAATGCAATCCCTATCAAACTACCAAGGGCATTCTTCACAGAACTAGAACAAAAAATTTCACAATTTGTATAGAAACACAAAAGACCCCGAATAGAAAGAAAAATGGGCTGGAGGAATCAGGCTCCCTGACTTCAGACTATACTACAAAGCTACAGTAATCAAGACAGTATAGTACTGGCACAAAAACAGAAATATAGATCAATGGAACAGGATAGAAAGCCCAGAGATAAACCCACACACCTATGGTCACCTTATTTTTGATAAAGGAGGCAAGAATATACAATGGAGAAAAGACATCCTCTTCAATAAGTGGTGCTGGGAAAACTGGACAGCTACATGTAAAAGAATGAAATTAGAACACTCCCTAACACCATATACAAAAATAAACTCAAAATGGATTAAAGACCTAAATGTAGGGCCAGACACTATAAAACTCTTAGAGGAAAACATAGGCAGAACACTCCATGACATAAATCACAGCAAGATTCTTTTTGACCCACCTCCTAGAGTAATGGAAATAAAAACAAAAATAAACAAATGGGACCTAATGAAACTTAAAAGCTTTTGCACAGTAAGGAAACCATAAACAAGACAAAAAGACAGCCCTCAGAATGGGAGAAAATATTTGCAAATGAAGCAACTGAAAAAGGATCAATCTCCAAAATATACAAGCAGCTCATGCAGCTCAATATCAAAAAAACAAACAACCCAATCCAATATGGGCAGAAGACCTAAACAGACATTTCTCCAGAGAAGATGTACAGATTGCCAACAAACACATGAAAGAATGCTCAACATCACTAATCATTAGAGAAATGCAAATCAAAATTACAATGAG
Organism: Balaenoptera physalus; assembly: GCF_965194825.1. Taxonomy (NCBI): domain Eukaryota; kingdom Metazoa; phylum Chordata; class Mammalia; order Artiodactyla; family Balaenopteridae; genus Balaenoptera; species Balaenoptera physalus. The sequence goes on along the minus strand of NC_138882.1, from coordinate 142,273,961 downwards.
GTATCACCCCACACCAGTCAGAATGGCCATCATCAAAAAATCTACAAACAATAAATGCTGGAGAGGGTGTGGAGAAAAGGGAACCCTCTTGCACTGTGGGTGGGAATGTAAATTGATACAGCCACTATGGAGAACAGTATGGAGGTTCCTTAAAAAACTAAAAATAGAGCTACCATACAACCCAGCAATCCCACTACTGGGCATATACCCTGAGAAAACCATAATTCAAAAGAGTCATGTACCACAATGTTCATTGCAGCTCTATTTACAATAACCAGGGCATGGAAGCAACCTTAGTGCCCATCGACAGATGAATGGATAAAGAAGATGTGGCACATATATACAATGGAATATTACTCAGCCATAAAAAGAAACAAAATTGAGTTATTTGTAGTGAGGTAGATGGAGGTAGAGTCTGTCATACAGAGTGAAGTGAGTCAGAAAGAGAAAAACAAATACTGTATGCTAACACTTATATATGGAATCTAAAAAAAAAAGAAAGAAAATATAAATGGCTCTGAAGGACCTAGGTACAGGACAGGAATAAAGACGCAGACGTAGAGAATGGACTTGAGGACACAGGGAGGCGGAAGGGTAAGCTGGGACGAAGTGAAAGAGTGGCATGGACATATATACACTACCAAATGTAAAATAGCTAGCTAGTGGGAAGCAGCCGCATAGCACAGGGAGATCAGCTCGGTGCTTTGTGACCACCTAGAGGGGTGGGATATGGAGGGTGGGAGGGAGACGCAAGAGGGAGGAGATATGGGGATATATGTATATGTATAGCTGATTCACTTTGTTATAAAGCAGAAACTAACAGACTATTGTAAAGCAATTATACTCCAATAAAAATGTTAAAAAAATAATAAAAAAAAGAATAAAAGTGACACTGATGATACTGGTCCATGACTTTATCAGCATCAGAGCTTCTTGTAGCAGAGTTTACATGAAAAACCCCATTCAAGGCCTAAACCAATAAAAAATTCATATATCCTGTAATTTCAAGAGATATGACTCCAGGAAAATACGACAGTAATTCCCACATGTTCCAATATATTCATTCGTGGGACTAACCTTGGGACAGTATAGTGTAGGGGATAAGAATAAGGTTTCTGGTTCCAGACTGCCTAGGTTCTGCACCTTCATTTCTCATCTGTAAAATGGGGATAATACCACCCATCTCACTGGGTGGTAGTAAGGATTAAAGGAGTTAATACATGTAAACATCTTAGAATAATGCCTAGCTCTTTGAATAGTTCCCAGCATTATACTAGACACTGAGTGACCATGGAATGATTCATTCATTCATTCATTCATTCATTCAACAAATATTTATTGAGCGCCAACTCTGTGCTAGTTGTTGTGCCATGTGTGAAAATACCACAGTGAACAAAATAAAGCTGGTCCCAACCCTTACAGAGTTTACAGTTATAGCTGAGAGCAAAGACGGTCATGGTGGACAAGGACCCCAGCTGACAAGGTAAGAATCAGGGGAGGCTTCCTGGGAATGAGGACTGTGCTAGGACCTGGGGACTGGTAGCAGGCAGGCAAAGAGTGTTCCAGGCGGGGGCTGGCATGTGCCAAGATGGCAAACAGAGACAGAGGGGTTCACTGCAGCTGTGATACAGAGGGGAGGGATGGTGAGAGGGAGCTTGGGGAGGAAGGCAAGGAGGTAGGTCAGGAAGGGCCTGTTTGCACTAAGTGCTGCTCGCTATCTTTGGAACAAATGGGTGAGAGAGAGGGAGGAAACACACCAAGTTTACCAGTCTTGACACTTCGCTCACATGGCCTTATGTTGTAAGTTTTTGCTGTGTAAAGTGCACACATATTTTCACCCCATCACATTGTGAGTTCCTTGAGGATAGGAACCGTGGGTCTTAGAGTTCTTTGAATCCCCCGTAGCCACTGCCAACCTTCTTGGTAATTTGGCCTCCAACTAGCCATCTCTTAGCACCTCTTACATAATCTCAATTCCAATCTTATTCTCTTTGGTCTGAGGAGCAGGTCTCCATCACCCACTGAGGACCCCAACACCCTGCCTTGCTCTTATCGGGCCTTCCCACCACCTTGGACTGGACTCTTCCCTCCACCCCCTGCCCTGAGATTACAACCAAAGCTTCCCAATGCTCTTTGTTTACCTGGGACACCTTCTAATTTCCCATCATCATTCCCTGCAGCAGTTTTATCACTTACCAGACCCTCCCTTCTACCCCAATGTGAATAGCTTGTTTAGACCAACTGTTGTAATTTTTTACCCTCTAGAGACAGTGCAGTGAACAGCAATGGCTTTGGAGTCACACACATCTGAGCCTGAATCCCACTTCCTAGCTGTGAGGTCTTAAGCAACTTACTTAATCTTGCTGGGCTTCACTTCTCTCATCTGTAAAATGGGACTAATAATACTTACCTGCAGGGTTGTTGTGAGGATTAAATAATGGTTATATAACTAAGATGCTCATTAAATGTTGGTACCTCTGTCCCTGACAACAGCAACAGCGTGTATAATTTCCAAGGCTTAAGCACTGCATGTCTACATTTTCTTTTGTGGTAACTGATTCAGTTCCCAGAAATCTTGTATTGGGTTGTAAATAAAAGAGTCGATTAGGGTAAATGCAAGATAATTTCTTGGCACGAAGAGCTCCCTTTTCAAGATTTATCCTGTAAATTTAAGTCATTCTCATTCTCAGCTGCTAGGACATTTTTCAAAGTTACCTATACATGGTAACTCCAGACCTAAAAGACATATCAGCAGTGATCAGTGAAAGAGAGCAAGCGATTCTGAAGTTGTTTTTGTCTAGAGCAAACATGTTTACGGCATCCAGAACAATGAGATCCTGATTGCCGGGCCAAACTTCCAACGAGACGCTAATGAGTTATAAACCCCTGGAGCTCTGCTTGAGTCACTGATGGAAACAGCAGCCGCATCCAAGCCCTTGGATGGAGTCACAGCCTTATAATTAGTCTGAGTGTATGGTTCACTATCATGAGCCCGGGCGTGTGCAGATGACAGAAAAGGAGTGAGGGGCAAGGAAACAAATTGAAACGCGTACACTGAGAAAGGAAGAGAGATGAAAACCACTTACAACTCACGAATGTAATTATAAGATTTTTTTAAAAATTATTTATTTATTTATGGCTGTGTTGGGTCTTCGTTTCTGTGCGAGGGCTTTCTCTAGTTGTGGCAAGCGGGGGCCACTCTTCATTGCGGTGCGCGGGCCTCTCACTATCGCGGCCTCTCTTGTTGCGGAGCACAGGCTCCAGACGCACAGGCTCGATATTTGTGGCTCACGGGCCTGGTTGCTCCGCGGCATGTGGGATCTTCCCAGACCAGGGCTCGAACCCGTGTCCCCTGCATTGGCAGGCAGATTCTCAACCACTGCGCTACCAGGGAAGCCCTAATTATAAGATCTTAACTGCCGAAGTTTGGGAAAGCCAAACTGATTTCAAGGGGACTTAATGAATATAAGTACTGGCCGCAGGGCCACCTTGGGAACTGTGAAGGGCATCGTGTCAGTCTTTTCTTTCTGCCCCTTTTGCAACTCTCTCTCTCTCTCTCTCTCTCTCGTTTCTGCGTTCTCACTACCAGGGCACCTAAGAGTGAGGATGGGAAGGAAAGCATGGAAGAAGAGGAGGAGAGAGGGGAGGAGGGAGGAAGAGAGGGGGTGACCAGCTCAGGGAGCACCGACCACTACGATGAGTGCCCAGCGCTCTGCCAGCCGCTTCCTGTTCCTTGGCTCAGTGTCAGGAGCACGGGCGTTGGCAGCAGACAGACCTGCTTCAGAGTCCACCCTGGTCCGACCCAGGCAAGTGGCCTCGGTTCTTTACATGTAAAATACCATCAAAGTGATTGGGAGCGTGAAATAAGATAACGTGTATGAAGCCCTTAGCATACAAATGAAATGCTCACTAGTCTCTTAATATTATTTCACTTTCCTCCATAACAGAGGGAAATGGGGCTTTTATCCCCACTTTGTGGGTGAAGACACTGGCAAGTGGGAACACCGAGGGGACAGTGAGGTCCACGAAGGTGAAGGCCGTGCCAGCCTTGGTCACTGCTGCACCAAGCACATAGGCAGTTAGGCTCTCAAGATCTTCCCCTGCCCTTTTTAAATTTTAATACTATATCAATTGATCAATGCGATGTGGAGTCTGCAGTTCCCTAGAATTTTATTCTATAGTCAGGCCACAAATTTGTGACTACTTTTAAAAATAGTGATTTGTACTCAACATGAGAGTTTTGAAGGAGATAAGCATATTTTTATATTTTAAAATATAATATTGATTCTTATAACACAAGAGAAAAGTAGATGACAAGTCAGAGTGCTGGTTTAAAGACTGAACCCCGTAAAGTTTACAGGCAATCTACAGTGAAGCTAAATCTAACAGCCATGAGACAAAAAATAGCACAATCACTTTACAGGGGTTTTCCAGGCAACTCCGGAATTCAAGTGTCCAAGTTCAGTCCATGTAATAAAAGAGAGTTTACGACGGTTTTCCAATAGAAGTAGAAGATGGAGAAAAGAACACTTGTATCTGTGAACATCCTAAAACCAAAAGCCCCATGAGGAAAGTTTACTACGTGTGAAACATTTGTTTTAAGGAGAAAAGATGCTAGACCATAAAGGGAACAAAATCGCTCGTTAACCCAGGCAGCCGTAGAAACATCATTCATTCATTCATTCTTGCAACAAACCTTTATTGAGCACCTACTATAATGGCAAATACCCAGCACAGGGGATGCGAAGCTAATTAAGGCATACTTCCTGCCCTCAAGAAAATCTTATCATCTGAGGGGTGAGACAAAGTGATTATCAAAAAACTTTTTTTTTTTATATTGGAGTATAGTTGATTAACAATGTTGTGTTAGTTTCAGGTGTAACGACAAAGTGATTCAGTTATACATATACATGTATTTATGTTTTTTCAAATTCTTTTCCCAATTACGTTGTTACATAACATTGAGCAGCGTTCCCTGTGCTATACAGTCGGTCCTTGTTGGTTATCCATTTTAAATATAGCAGTGTGTTCATGTCTTTCTTTTATGCAGAATTTTCTGTCCCTCTCTTGTCATAATTTTCTAACTTTCTCTTAAAGTGGAAGGAGAAGCAGCATTGGAGGGGGGACACGCAATGGATATATAAATATTTCACTTTTCCTACATCATCTTGCTCTGTGGCTTTGAGAAGTACATTCTTAAGTACTGGCAAGTATTTGCCGAGGCAGGAAGGTGCTCGTGAACTTGGTGCATCTGGGGAACGGAGAGCAGTTCTGTGGGTGAGCGTAGGACTCACGATGCATGGTAGTCTGGGATGAGACAGATTGTGAGGAGTTTTATGAGTCATGAAAGGGAGTTTGTGCAGTAAGGAACAAAATGAGGATTTTAAGCAAAGGACTCCAGATAACTGTGTGGCTAACTTTGGCAGAGAGTATACTACAGGGGAGAAGATTTGAAGTATGGAAATTAGGAGGCTAAACTAGTAATCCAGATGTGAGATGGTGGCCTGAATGAAGCCAGTGATTGGGAGGATGACAAGAGGGGGACTTGGAAGATTTGTGAATAATGCATTTATATTCCTGCAATTATATTTCTGTTTATGGCAGTTATAGTAGGAATTATCAAGATACCACTCCTTGGACTGGGAGACCCTAAAAAATTGTGAAACAAATTTTTTATATGAATCTGGACTCATCCATTCATTTTTACCTAACAAACACTGGTATGTATTTTTAAAGGGTCTTGTACAGTACCTGGTGCACAGTAGAGGCTCAAAATTACACACACAAACACACACTCAGACACACACACAATATCAAAATGGCCTAATAATTTGGGGGCAACCCTGAACCTCAAAACTAAAAGCCATTTATTTAATTGAGCACAATCTTCACTAATCTATAAGATAACATCTTAAATTGTAGTGTAAGAGTTGGTTGTGTTCAAATTTAAGGAAAATAGGAGTCTTTTGCTGGCATTAAAAAAACATTACACCTCACCATCTCATTGTATTTAATAAATTACCTCTGCCACCTTCTTTTATTGACAAGGAAATTGGGCAACAGAGAACTCAAGCTACCTGCTCAAAGCCACACAGCAAGATGATGTAGGAAAAGTGAAATATTTATTATATATCCATCTTGTGTTCCCCTCCATTGCTGCTTCTCCTTCCACTTAAAGAGAAAGTTAGAAAATTATGGCGAGAGAGGGACAGAAAATTCTGCATAAAAGAAAACATCGAAAAAAATACAAATGTGGCCTAATTTAATTTCCAATACATGTCTCCACCTTAGGCTTTGAAAAAAAGGTTAAAATGCTGTTCTCCAAAACGAAGTTATTTGATTGAGGAATATTAACCTCCTCGCCCCTTGTACTTTTACTCGTTTTATCTCCTTTTCATTTTTGTTTGTGGGTCTATTCATTTTGGTGAGGCCAGGCACGTTGCTAGGTAACGGGCCCATCTCGGGCTAGCATGTTAGTTTGTCTGGCTGGCCCGGGTGGCAGACTTCCCTAGTGCTAGCTGCCGGCAATGCAGTCTCTTACAAAAAGCATTTATCACGGAGCAGGCACCGTAATGGCCACTCAGTGGAGGGGAAATTGAGCTGACCCGAAGGCCAAAGCTGTTAGGGAGACTGGTGGGAAGGGTAAGAGGGTCACAACACCCTTTTCCCACCCACTTAGTGGGCAGTAAGCGCTAGCACAGCCCAGCCACTGTTTTCACTAACAAATCCTGAGGCTTTGCACCTGAAATAAATGTTTGCTTGACATTAAGGATTTTTTTAAAAAGGCGAAAAAATAAAATCGGTTTGCTCCAAGAACAATGAGCTATGTGATTTAAAGTTAGCCAAAGTTCCCTCAAGATTTGATTTTTGGTAGTTATGCTGGAGGGGAGATTTGCAGAGAAAGTGGGGTGGTTCTAAATAATTAGGGTGTTCTGACAGTGGTAATAGAAACATTTCTTTACCTAGCTTCTTAAACTTGAAAGTAGAAAAATCTAAATATCTGTGCTTTTTAGATTTCTCCCGTCACCCTATAAATGGCACCAGTTTTACATATCAAATGCTGGTCATCACCAAATTTATATTATTTTCAAATATTTGTTGCATTACATTATGACCATTTCCTTCAATATTTATTTATGCTTAGCATGAAATAAAGTTTAAAATGAAAATCAAGAACTTTTAAGAATGTGTTTAAATATGCTTTTGCAATGTTGAATAACAACACATATTTGGATGTGATGCTTTCCTATACAATGTTATAGATTGTTCTGGAGACTTCCAGATTTCTTTGCTCTTTTTGGAATTATTTTATGTGAATAAATACAGAACAAAGAAAAATGGCATTACAAAAATAAGAAATACATGAGTAGTACATAAAAGGATAAAAATCATTATAAACAGTATGAAGGCTATACACAGATATATTTTATATTAGCCATGTAGAAATCTCAGCAGGGTTCAACTGTGGAAGAAAACAGAAATTCCTTCCCTATACCCTTTGTTTTTCTCAATCAACTATAGGCTGTGTCCTTTGTACTTGAACTTTAAAATTATGTGTCAAATTATATAAGGGGTTTTAAATGTTCTTGCATGGAAAATAAGCCCTAAATATTATCCAGAATTTCATTTTTAATTATCTTTATTATTAAACAGTATGTAGTCTCAATATTCTTCTTTACTTGGGTGAAAACTTTTCTCTTGTTTTTCAAATGAGGAACATGTAACCCTCTATCAGAGATCCTCGCTCTAAATTGTATTAGCTGTGTGATTTTGGTCAAATGGCTTTCTTTCTCTGAGTCCTAGTGTCCCTACCAGAGAAGAGGGGAAGGTGAGAGCCACCCAGCTACCTCTCTGAGTAATCGAGAGGATCAGACAAGATGTTAGCTGTAAAACACTACACAGACGTGGGACAACAATTTAATTACGGTGAAAAATAAAAATGTTTGGAGCAACTGAAAGGACTAGGGGTAGGTTTTCAATAGCACTCAAAATTCTCTCATTTTGGATAGAATTAGGCTTCTTGCCTTGATGAGATGCCAAATTTATAAGACTGTTAGAGCCTCTGTGTTCTTTTTGTCCTATTAGCCTCATTTTATACATAGACAAGAGGAATTGCTGCATCTTTTCTTTGGAAATGGAACAGAGTTGAGAGCACAAGAAGGGCCCTTTTCTTCATTCTGGCTCCACCGCTTTCAAACAACAATATTTAACCAACAAAAGAAGAGACCAAGTCAATCTCAGTTTTAGTGATTCCCTTGAAAGTCATCAAATAAAAATGTGAACTTTAAAATTGATCAGGATTAATTTCACTGACACTGTATCATGACATATATCTCTTCAGAGACCCATTTGTTGGGCTGCAGATGCAAAGAAAGTAAGGAAAGAAATAAATCAGAATACAATAAGGTAATTAGACTTTTGCCATTGATAGAATACTAAAAATGTCTGATTTATCAAAGCATTAACAAACAGAAGTAAACACAAGACTTATATTTTCTTACAAAATACCTAGAGAGGAAGATTAAAATAATAACCAAGACCATGTGTATCAATAAATTTAATTTATAAATATCACTCCATTGCCAAAAGATGCTCTTTCATTTGCTAATTTGAAGAGTACAACAGCAAGGGATGGTTTATCAATCCAAGTGCCATTCTGATGTGTAACGGCTGTTCTCATCTCCATGGACATTTTCTTACCCAGATGAGAGAGTTCTAGCAAATATGAAGTACAGCTTAATAAATAAAGTTATTTAATCTTTTCCTGCAGTCATTACCTTCAATATGAAATTAAACAAATATATTTATAGTGTTTTTCTTCATCATGATTTCAATTCCAGTGTGCTTACCATAAGAAAAATAGCTATCTGTTCCAGGTATTGTATTAAGTGCGTATGTACGTTATCTCATCTAATCCTGACAACAGCTCTATAAAGTAGATATTATTACCCCCACTTACAGATGAGAAAAGTGAGTCTGATAGAGGTATGGCAACTTGTTTTTGATAAATGCGGAGTCAAGATTTGAACCCAGGCTTGTCCAACTCCAAAATATGTGTTCATAATCACTACAATGTACTTGAAAATCTCGAAAATCAAAATTCTTTCAAGACAAACTGTGATGCTAATTACAGAAACTATAATTTAATATAGGCTATTAGATAAAAAGTTAAATTTTGATGAAAGAATTTTAGTGGTGAAAGAACCTCAGGAGCCATCGAAATTCAACCTTCATTTCCCAGATGAAGAAACTGGAGTGAGACAGTACGTGATTTACCGAGAAGCCCACGTAAGGTTATTATATGGATGTATGACTGAGTGGTTGTCCCACCAAATAAGTCAGTGTACATTTGCCTCAAATAGCTAGTATATTTAAAATATTGTTCAACACACAACATATCTACCTACCAAAAATGTCAGGGAGGCATATCTGCTGCAAGATGAGGTAGAACATCTTAGAAGTCAAGGGAAATTAACCTATTTCACTCCACACTGGGTTCTCCCATGCAGCCCCTATGCCAGGCACTGGGACACAGAGAAGAAGTGTTCTCAGCCTAGGTTTTGCACGGTAATAAAGACCACAGGAATTCTTATGAATTTTTAGTAATTTACTTGAAATTTAATTTGAAGACCTAGAGAAAGCATGAGGTTAGTCTAAATAATTTATATGAACACTAAAACAGATGCTACTCCCTGTGGCAGAACTCATCCTCACAGGCAAAAAGTGACTGAGTCTGAAGCCATCTTCCTTTTGGAGGTGGGGATGGAAGCAAAACTACTTAGACCAGATGTCCCTTCCAACGTGCATTCTACCCAAGGAAATGTTGAACCACCTTGTGATTCTGTCCCCAAACAGTCAATTAAGCAGAATTCTCTATGGATCTTTCCTGATCAGACCAGGCAGAGCTCAGAAAATTATGAAATCATGTTATTTCAGGCTGAATTTGACAATAAAGCTACAAATTTCTAACTTCAAAGTTATTTTGAACATGTCCACAAAAATATTTTTATAGTATCCACATAAATGAGACATACTGCTATAATAGCCATTTACATAAACCCATCAGCATTAAAATGTAAGATATAAACTGTTCAGTACACTGTCTCTAATATCTAACATTTTCCTCCACACAGTGTGGAATGCCCCAAAATTGTCATTAGCATGATAAGCTGCTCATCATAAGTGCCCTCAAACTTTCAAATTACTCTGCCATATCTGACCTGTCATGGAAAGTCAAAAGACGAAAGAACAAGGATTGGAAATATCCTGATATTTTCAAAGTGACAGTTTCTTTGGGGTTTGACTTTCTGAATTATAAATTCCTCAGGATGGAGATTTTCTTCTTCATTTGGCACATTTATCAGCTGCAAAGTCTTACATGACTATGTAAAAATCAGCAATAAAGAAATCCCAAGAATATGGAATAGAAACTGACACATAGTAAGAAATTCAATAAAATATTTGATAAATGAATGAATATCTCTTATTTTCTTCAATCACTTTCCAAATGATATCAAACAAACTGCCTTTACAAAAAATTACAGCATGGTTTTAAACAAATAAACGGTGAGCTTTCCTGAGGAGAGTAAGCTCTCTCTAATTTGTGCTTTATAGAGTCTACTTCAAAATATAATAATCTTATGTTACAATGACATAATTATATAAAGGTGTTGTATCACACCTTTTCCTTTCAATAAGGCACCATTTTCTTTATATTACTTGGTTGAGAAAATATTTCCCTTAATGCAGCACAAACTAGAACTTAAAATAGTGTTAGAAATAGCTCTGCATTTTATTGATACAAGAGCCTAATCTCATAGGATGAAATAGGATTATTCTTCATCTTAAAATATCAGCTATAGTTCACTTTGATATAAAGCAGAACTAACACACCATTGTAAAGCAATTATACTCCAATAAAGATGTTAAAAAATATATCAGCTATAGGACTCCAATTACTTTTAATATCTTCATTATAGATGTGAAGTAGGGATTCAAGGAATTAATTCTTATAATTTGGACAGGGAAATAGTCATCAAACTTCCAGGTCAACAGTTTAGTTTAACAAACATTTCTTGAATAACTACTAAGTGCCATGGTAAACTTAAAAATGAATGAAACATAGTACCTGCCTTCAGAAACAAATTCTGTAGTGTTCCAGGGAAAATAAAATGGATATGACAACATACAGTAGTTCCCCCCTTATCCTCGGGGGATATGTTCCAAGACCCCAAAGGATGCCTGAAACCATGGTCATCTGCTTCATACAACCATGATGATGTCCATGGTTGGATGTCAGAAGCCGACGATGTCGATGGCTGGGGATCCTGGGCAGGATGGAGTGGAAAGACATGAGATTTCATCACGCTACTCAGAACAGTGCCCAATTTAAAACTTAAGGATTGTTTATTTCTGGAATTTTCCATTCAATATTTTCAGACCATGGTTGACTGTAGGTAACTGAAACCACAGAAAGTGAAACCACAGATAAGAGGGGACTACAGTATTTTATTAGCATAAGTAAGATTATATTAACAATGGTATACCAAGGGGAGAGGATGGACAGTGAGAGTGGTCTACGCCAGGTACAAGCATTATCTGTAGAGAATTGAAAAACCTGAACACATCTTAGTCTACTTATTATCACCAGGTACCAGCAATTCAACTGGGGTTGAAGAGTATTCCCCCTGGGAAGTTCAGGTCCTTCTCAGAACCTCAGAATGTGACCCTATTTGGAAATAGGGTTGTTGCAGATATAACTAGTGAAGATGAGGACATACTAGAGTAGGGTGGGCCCTTAATCCAATGACTGGTGTCCTCATTTTCTTAATGGTGTCTTATTTCTCCGAATGAAGAAGAGGGAAAGAGACACAGGGGTAGACACAAAAGAGAGAGCACCATGGGATGTCAGGGGCAGGTGCATCTAGAAGCCAAGGAACATCAAGGGTTGCCAGCAACTGCCTGAAGCTAGGAGAGAGGCATGGGACAGGTTCTCCCTCAGTGCCTCCAGAAGGAACTAACCCTGCCAACACCTTGATTTCAGATGTCTAGCCTCCAGGACCATGAGACAATAAATTTCTCTTGTTTAAAGCCACCCAGTTGGTGGTACTTTGTAATGGCAGCACCAGGAAGCAAATACCATGACTATTCCCAAACCCTGCCCTCTTGGTATACTACTGAGTATTAATAATCTAATGTCGTCACTACTAAAGTGTGTATTGTAGCTGATGATTAGTAGAATAATAGTTTGGAAGTAGAGAGAGATGTGTAAATACGTATTTCAATACAATGTGGTAAGAGCTGTCATGGAGACGTGCACGGGCACCTATGGATCACATAGACGGTGGGCTTCAAAGCTTTCCAGACTAGTACACAGGTCATGTTCAGGAAAGAGCAGATGAATCCAGTTTGGCTGGAACAGGTTATTGTGTGAAGGAGAAGAAAAGGGTGGAAAGAACGGTGAGGCTCTGCTCACAGAAGGCCTTTAAAAATGGAGATTTAGATGGTGCTTTGAACCCTCACTAGGCAAAATACGTTCTGTGGGCCAGTAGAATTGGCATTACTGGAAGCTTGTTAGAAATGAAGAAACCACTCTGAGAAATACTGCTATAGTCCCTTACTACTCAAAGTGTGGTCCTGGGACCAGCAGCATGACCATCACCGGGGGGCTAATTAGAGACATGGACTCTCCAGCCCGACCCCAGACCTACCAAATCAGAATCTACTTTCTAACAAGATGCCCAGCTAATCCACGTGTACACTGACGTTGAGAAGCACTATTCCAAGGGATATTGTGCCTCTACTGGGAGGAAATAAGTGGGTGAGAAGCCGGCTGAGGTGGGAGGTTGGGGAAGGGGGTGATACGCCGGGACGTTCAGGAACAGCATGAGCAAAGACATAGGGGAAGAACAGCAACCAAACAGCAGCCAGCACTTAAACTGGGCTGGGCAGTGTGCTGCACACTTTGTATGAACTTATCTTTCCATCTCCACAGCCCCTCTGTCTTTTTATCATGCCTGCTTTTCAGACAACAGACACACGAGGTAGAGAGGTAGATAATTAGGTCAATGTCACACAGCTGGTGAACGCTGGAGGGGGGATTTGAACCTAGGAGTCCTCAGCATCCATTTAATACCCCAAGCCTTCATGTCTTTGCACAGCAAATACCCTCTACCTGGAATACTCTTCTTAACATGTTAAAATCTCATTCATTCTTCCAGACCCAGCTCAAAAGTCACCTCCTCTGTGCTCTCCCTGCCAGTTTTCCCAGTCACAGTAATTGCACACTCCTTGGGTCTCCTTCACATCTCTTTTATACCACAAGGATAGACTTTGTCACGGTCTGGCTTCGTTGGTGTTTGTCTCTTCCCTCCTCACCCCCAAGCAGAATGTGATGTTTTGGGGAGTGAAGGCATGTCTCATTAATCTCAGTCTTCCCAGTACCTAGTTGGGTGCTTAATTCCTAATAGACACAAATCCGTATTTATCAAAGATGGACCTGGGTGTCAAGTCTGGCTACATCCTTGACTAGATGTGTGAACTTGAGAAAATTTCTGAACCCTTCTGTCTTCAGTGTTCTCATCTATAAAATGGTGATGACAAAACCTACTTGTGAGGTTGTAGTGAAGATGGAGACAGATGAGATATGTGAAAATGCCCACACAGTGCAAGGCACAGAGTAAGCACATGATAAATACCTTTTTTAAAAAGATTATACTCCATTTACAGTTATTATAAATTATTGGTTATATTCCCTGTGCTGTACAATATATCCTTGTAGCTTATTTATTTTATACATAGTAGCTTGTGCCTCTTAATCCCCTACCCCTATCTTGCCCCTCCTCCTCTCCCCTCTCCCCACTGGTAACCACTAGTTTGTTCTCTATATCTGTGAATCTGTCTCTTTTTTGTTCTATTCACTAGTTTGTTTTATTTTTTAGATTCCATGTACAAGTGATAGTATTTGTCTTTCTCTATCTGACTTATTTCACTCAGCATAATGCCTCCCAAGTCCATCCATGTTGTTGCAAACGGCAAATTTCTTTTTATGGCTGAGTAGTACTCCACTGTAAATATACACCACACCTTCTTTATCCATTTGCATGAAAAATATCTTTTAAAGGAATAAAATAAATGAATAAGGTGTCCTAGTGTAAAAGCAAACAGTAATAATAAAAACGGCCATTTATTAAGTACGTGCCAGGCACTAGTTTAGATAGAACATGTACATTACTGCATCATTCTTCAAATACCACCTGTTATGATCATAATCATCATTTTCTTTTATTAAGTAATTAAACTGAGGTCTACACATGTTAAGAAGTTTACCTAAGGTCAAGGGGAGATTCAGATTGTGACTCTGATCCAAATGAGTCCAAAACCTTAGCTTCCGGAAAAAACCAAAAAGCTGACCGGTACTTGATGTACCCCCCCTATTGGTGTACCAGCTCACCCAAATGTCACACCACTATATTTAACTTCCAGAGATAGTCATTTTATCAAATTTGCACCAAAACCTCAAAAAATCTGAGCATTTTAAAAATTATACTCCTTAATACTAGAAAACTACAGCTGGCAGTGGTCACGTGAGATTTGGCTGTTCTTCATGAAATACAAGCTGTGTTAATGAGAGGTATGTTAAAACAGTTTGTTGTTGTACAGCACTGTGTGTATAACTAAAACAGTCAGGACAGCTTCCCACATTCAGTGAGATGTTTACAGACTGGCAACTTAATAGGAATAAAAGCCGTAACCAAAGTATGAGTGATATTCTTTTGATGTCAGCTACATGGAGCCCTTCCTGTTACCACAGCTGGATTTTTTTTAAAGGAGATTGGATTATAACATTGGAAAGTGCTTTTCTTTACTGTATGCTGTTCCTGATTCTGTTATCAGGGAAATGAATTTAGATGTTTAAAAAAATCAAATTATTTATCTTAGTGTTCCCTGAAGTTTGCAAACTGCTGAGCAATATGATGTTTTGCCCTGCATTCTCCTCGTTGAGTCTATCTGGGTAAATTAATTACAAGACAATCCTTAGGAATTAAGGGTATTTTAAGTTCAGAGGCATCTGCTTAGAGACTTCTAATGCCAGTAAATAGTCCCTTTGGAAATACACTCATTAATATGAGTGGTATAATTTTCATTTCCGCTGGCACTGTGGCATATGACTTCTTCAGTTTCAGCTACCCTCTGATTGACCTGTCAAGGGCATAAACCACTCTGAGGATGTTCCAGTGCTGTTTGTGCTTCTCTGGTAGATATAAGGGACCAGATTGATCTGCTGCGTGTAAAGGAATAATTTAGTAGATGATTTTCTCTGGTTTTAATGTGACACATTATCTATACAATCACACACACAGAGCCTGAACTTATAATAAGCTCACTGGGCAATAGTACAAAACAAATAAACATTTTCTTAGATAACAGATATTCCATATGTCCTGAGGACATGAATTAGAAAAAAATCTATGTTGTGATTAATCCATTATGTAAAACGGAAATGCATTTTTAAGTTGAATGCCAATAAGGTGTTGGCAGGGGATTGGTGGGAGAGATGGTGCTTAGAACACAGAGAACTAAAAATTACATTTTAGATTTTTTTCCCTCTCCTCTAAAATGAGAATATGGTCAGTTCTATATCACCTAATTTTTATGAAGCTGCTGTGTTCTGGTTTGGAAGAATTCTGAATCAGGGTGATTTTAAGAGAGCTGCTCTTTCCCAGGCTTGAAACAAAAGCAAAGCACGGCCAGCTGGCCATTATTCCATCAGTTATTAAAAACATGGCACTGAGTGGGCATCCTCCAGAATGATACAGAAGAGCCACTTGTCACCCATCCATCCCAACAACAAATCTAATTTGGAAAGGTCAGGCAGGGAGAAAAGAAAACTTCAGTTCTCTGACTAAAACAAAGGCAAAAACAATTTAAATAATAGAATTTTCAAGTGCACATAGAGCTGGCATTTGGCTACCCCCAGAAGCATAGCTGACCCTGGGTAATACCATCAGATCAATCACTTCTAATGATACTAATGATAATAAAGGACCACTTACACAGTGCTTTATTAGTGTTATAAAGCATGTTCATATATTATATCATTTGGTCCTCACAACAATCCCATGAAGGAGGCTACTTATGATAACTGTTAAGAACACAAGCTTTGGAGTCCAGTCAATTAGTTTAAAATCCTGGCCCCTCAACATAACAGCTGGATCACCTTGGAAACTTAGTTACTCTCTCTGAAACTATAATAGGAGTAAATGAGGTCATATAGAAAAAGCATTTTCCCAGTCTTTGGCTCATGGTAGGCTCACAATAACTAGTAATTGTTGTTGTTATTATCGTTCCACGATTTCAGTAACTTACTCTTTTCCAATCCAGAAATATACTTCCCAAAATGTGTCTTGAAAACCAGTTTCTGAAACTTTTTAAGCAAATATAAGTATTTATTGAATGAATGAATGGAAAGAACTCTAGCTCATGATCAATCAGGAAAAAAATAATGCATTGGAAAGTATAATATTTGTTCAGCAAACATGTCTGAACTCTGACTGTGGACCGGGAGCTATTCTTCGGAGATCTCATTTAATCTTCCTAGCGATCCTGTGAGGTAAGTATTATCCTCTTTTACAGTTACAAAACTAATAGTCCGACAAATAAACTTACGTATTTGCATATTAACTTACGTAACTCCAACAAAGCTTGGAGTTAAAACCGGGTCTTTGATTCTAGGTCTAGTGTTCATTCTTGGTAACTTTGCCTTTTGACCAATTACTGGACAATTCAAGACAAACCACAGTATTGTCAGCAAATCCTATCCATGTCCCATGAACAGACCCCACAGGATGAAACACAAATTTCTTTCTGAATCTAATTCACTTGGCTATTCAGCATGACTCCTAGATGTGTACAGGGGTGTCATATCTGATACCATAGTATAAATGTTAATACAATTAATGAGCTTTTATCTATAATATGGCCCAAATCATGGCTTGCAATGGGAAAAAAAATAAAGAACTGAAGTGAACCTTCTCCACGATCCCCACCTTTCACATTCTCGTTCTTTATTACCGGCCACTCCCCTTGCTGATTTAGGGGGAAAGGAGGAAAAGAATTTGAAAAGAAAAAAGGGTTAGAGAAGAAGACACCTCACTCTCACTTAGAACTGAAAACATGTGGTTAAAGACTTTAAGAAAATAATATAGCCACTGTTCACCAACTCCAGCTTTGATTCAAACCTCTGGATAGGACACATTCTCCCATAGCACATCTCATGGAACCTTCTGCATCCTCATGGACAAAGTGGGTTGCTGCATATTTGGGTAGAGCAAGTGCCTGGAAGGGAATGGATAGAAAACTACACTATGGCTTCCCTGGTGGTGCAGTGGTTAAGAATCCACCTGCCAATGTAGGGGACACGGGTTCGAGCTCTGGTCCGGGAAGATCCCACATGCTGTGGAGCAACTAAGCCCGTGCACCACAACTACTGAGCCTGCACTGTAGAGCCCATGAGCCACAACTACTGAGCCCTCGTGCCACAACTACTGAAGCCCACACGCCTAGCACCTGTGCTCTGCAAGAGAAGCCACCTCAGTGAGAAGCCCGCGCACCGCAACGAAGAGTAGCCCCCGCTTGCTGCAACTAGAGAAAGCCTGCGTGCAGCAACGAAGACCCAATGCAACCAAAAATAAATAAAATAAATAAATTTATATTAAAAAAAACTACACTAAGTCATTCTTTCATTCCATATATATATGCATTTATATTTACAGAGCCTCTTCTACATGTCCTGCATATAGCAAATGCTAAAAATGTAATGTTTACCAAACAAATTTAATTCTCTCATTGCTGTGAAACAGATAAACCAATATCTACCCTCAAGAAACTTACAGTTTAGTTTGGAGAAAAGATATGAAACAAATAATTACATGAATGATTATTTACCTTCAACTGTAACAAGTACAGCAAAATAGAAGTACATTGTGTTGTGACAGCAAATAATGGAGCACTGTATCCTAGACCGGGGCATGAGAGAAGGCTTCCATGGGCAGGAGGCATTTGGGCTAAGGAGGGGGAGCCTGATTTAAGCAGAGAGTAAGCTCCAGGTCATTCCAGGCAGAAGAGCAGCAAACTTTTTGTCATGGCCTGTGAAACCCTAAGATCTGTGGCTGCTTCCTTCATGACCTTGTCTCTTACCAGTGTCCCCTGCCTCGCCACCCGCCCCCCGCAGTCACCCTTCTCCAGTCCCCTAATCCTCTCTCTCTTTTAAACATGTCAAGTTTGTCTCTGGCTTGTGACACTTTTGCATTTGCTATTCCCTCTGCCTGGAATGCTCTTATCCAAGCTCTTCACATAACTGGTTCCAGCATCTGGATCCCAGTTCAAAATTGTTTGTTCCAAGAAACCCCATCCACCATATGGAGTGCAGCTCCACACCGACTCCACCAGTCACCATCTACCATATCACAATTCACCTGTTCCTTTATAGCAATTATCAGTGCTTGATGATTTTTTTACTTGTTTGTGTCTATTTCTCCCAGCTAGAAAGTAAATTCCATGAGAACCAGTCTTGTATGCCTGGCACAAAGAAATCACTCAATAAAAATTAAATAAATGAGTAAGAATTAGCATTTATGAAGACCCTATGGTGAAAAGAGATGTGGCATCTCCCACGAACAGAAAGGCCTGTGTGGTTAGAAGGCAGTTTAATGACTTATTTGATGTTAGTTGTTCAAATGTTTATGTCTATAGGTGCAACATATATAGAGAAAATGGCTCATCAGCCATATTTTAATCAGCTTGACAGTAATCACAAATGTCTTCTTAGACAGAGTACACATGCCTTGCATATAGTAGGCACTCAACCAACTTCTGGCTGATTGAAAAATAATTCTAGTCTATTAAGGCCCTCCTACCTTACCTCTGCATATCAAATTTCAGCTTCAAAAGTGACTTCCCATAATTATATCAATAGACTCCTCACTAGAATGGCCCTGCCAATGAGTAGATATTTGATTTTGCCAGCCCTAAAGGAATGCATTCACTCCTTTACAGTCTGGTTCTGGGATTTGGACAAGGTGTGGAAAGTATCCCTTGGTAAGTCTAATTGTATACAGTATGCACTAAAGACTCATAATATCGGTAGGACTAGAATAAGCTCATCAAATAGTAATGTTTGTTTTGTTTGCTCTCTACATTCTTGGGTAGAAGGCATTGTTTCCCAGCACCAACAGATCATCTTTTCCAACCTTCCTGCTCTAGCCATTCACCCCAGAAAGTGAGTGCTGGTGGGAAGAGACTGACAGTTTAATAATTAGGAGTAGCAAAGTGTGGAGGAGGCATTTCATCTGCATGAAACCTTCCCCCAGAGCAATTCCAGAGCCCCTCACACACTGGCTTTGAAGCCTGTGAGGCTTGAAAACAGAGCCTCCTAGGGGAATTTTACTGTAAAATATCTCCCTGGGTCTCTATGCACGCTCCATCCTACAGGGCCTCCAAAGCAAGCCAACGTATCAAGGAAGAATTGTCGTGGGTTCTCAGCCTTGAACATTCTATGCAGGCAAAAACACTTCATATCTCTAAGATGGCTGCCCAGGATCATTTATTGGGTTAATTTGGGGGGAGGGAGACTGACAATCACATAATTTCAGGACCCACAATTTCAGGGCCAATAAAACAGATATTTTTTGCCTTAATTATGGAGAAAACTCATCTGTTAGACCTAGGCTACTATGACTAAAAATTCCTTAAGGTCAGGGAACAAGTCTAAGTTTTCTTTGTATTAATCAATTTGCACAGGTTCTGGAAAGTCATACTTGGATAAATATTAATGAATGATCATCAAAAATCTATTTCTACAAGATTATGGTTTAAAAACAATCCAATTGCACTAATTTAATATCCTTCTAAACAGGTCTATTATATTGAGGAAAAAATTACAGCTGTAATAGATCTTGTCTTTATCAAGCTTCTGCAATTAGTGCCTTTTGACATTGTTGTCAAGGATTTTAAAAATTTAATCACCACATAGCTGGGTATGTTTGTTGGGTTCTTTGGTTGCAAGCAAAGGAAACTCATTCTGGTTAACTTTAGTAGGAAAAGAATACATTGGAAAGATGCAGCTGTATAGAGAACCTACTGCATGGCTGAAGAAGCACGTTTGGAAAAGAAAAGGCGGCTCTAAGAAACTCCATAGTAACCTGCCCCTCAAATGAATGAACATTAACCTTTATTTTTTTTCCTATCCTTTTATCACTACACTCAAGATTCAGAGTCATAGGAGAAAAAGACTGATTGCCCCAACTTGGGTCCTGGGCCCACCCCATGGCTAAAGGAGAGAAGGGAACTTTGATTTACATCCCCATCAATACTATGCACAATGGGGAAGAGAAGATGACCAAAATAGATATGGGTGTGCCTTTATCAAAAAAAGGAATGCCATGAGGCTGAAAACCCACAAATGTCCACTACAATGGATGAAGAAGGGGAGAAAGGAATGAACGTTTCTTGAGCACCTGTACATACCAAGCAAATACTGTGTGAATTACTTTATACAAGTGTCTATCTCATCCTGAGCCATTCTGAGAGATGGGCATTTTATCTCCACTTTGCAGATGAGGAAATTGAGGCTTAGAGAGGTTAAGGGAATTGCTGAGCACCGCCTATCTAATAAGTCATTAGAGTGAAGATTTGGACCCAGGTTCACCTGATATCTGCATTATACTGTGTGTCCCAAGCTTTAATAACAGTTATGCATGGGTTATTGTCAGCCCTGAGGGGATACACTGAATAAGGTTCTAGAAAGGCTGATCCTTCCAGGAGAAAATTTAATGCTTTACTGACTGACGGTTGGTGAAATAAAGTACACCTGCAAAGGTGTAGTCAGGGAAAGAGCACAGGGTTGAGAATGGAAGAGAGGAGTTCATGTCCTGGCTTTGCCACTTTATAATTCTGTAACCCTGGGTAAGTATCTGAGATGTGAGTTCCTTAGCTGAAAAAGAAAGCTAATAATACCTGATAATTACCTCACAGGAGGCAACAAATCACAGGATTTGGCATTTCTACCAAGACCCTTAACCTCTTTAAACCCAATTTTTTCATGCAAAATAAGGATAATATCTATAACATAGGATTATTGTAAGAATTAAACGAGATAGTATAGCTAAATTCTTGAGCACAGGGTAAACATTCCATAAATACTATTTCCTTTTCAACTCACATAATTCTCATGAGGATCAAGAAAGATAATGTATGTGAAAATGCTTTAAGAGCTGTGACATGCTACCAAAACTGCAAATGACATCAAGTTAAGCAGAAAAAATTTTAAATTGAACTATAATTTTTAATGGTCTGAAAATGAAAGGAAGGATATTCATTTGAATAGAAATTAATATTTGGTAGGGAAAAATATGGAGTGTGGCAGAGAGTGGCTTGCTGTTTACTCAACCCATTTCCTTTTCCTCTTGGGTACTTAGCTAAACGCATAATTTCCAGCCTTTCCTGCAGTTAGGTGTGGCCATGTGACCGAGTCCAGGTCAAATGTACATGGGCATAAATTTAGTCCATAAAAATCTCCCAAGTGCAATCCCTCATACACTCTCCTCCAGCATATTTGGATACCATGTATTAATGAGGCAGAGCCACAAGGTGGAGGGAGCCTGGGTCTCTAAATCCCTGTTTGAAGGAAATCTGACCACTGATCAGAGACATACATTTTGACTTTACATAAGCAAAAAATAAGTGTCTACTGTGGTAAACTACTGAGTTGTAGTCTTTATATATTTTTAACAGTCAGCATTACATTAACTCATGGATTCTCAACCTCAGAACTATTAAAATTTTGGGCTGGATTCTTCTTTGTTGTCAGGGTTGGTTGACGTTGTCCTGTGCATTTGTAGGATGTTCAACTGAATCCCTGGCCTCTACCCACCAGATGTCAGCAGCAACCCCCCCCTCCCCCTGAAAATCAAAAAATTGTCCCTGGATACTGCCAAATGTCCCCTAGGGGGCAAAAGCCTCTTGGCTGAGAACCACTGCCTTAACTATACTTGTAAATTAATTTACTTTTTAAATAAAATTGATCTCTACAAGACTGAGGTAGAAGGAATGACTCTCCCCAAAGGTAGTAGAAAAGTAGCTAAGGAGCCTAGACTACAGATGAAAACTGTGTCCATAAGCAAATTTGTTGGATACTGAGGATTAAAATTCATAAATAAAATGACTTTCCAAACCTGCTGGTCCTCTACAACTGAATCAGAAGCATCATAATCAAAGACAACACCTTGCACTTCAGGCTATTCTGAGATCTTCAACTGTTGCAGTACTATTTCTCAAGGTAGGTTTATTCCTGTTCTTGGCAATGGCCCTGGAAGAGAAGTGTCTTGGTCTTTCATCAGAGTTATATTCTCCTGCTTGCCCTCAGTGTATAGGAATATAAAGATCTCATAGTGTAGATGGTTTAACATAAAAATCCTCCCTCTGCACAGCTTTCAGAAATCATTTTGGTGGCATAAAAGCCAAGTAGCAATATATGAGCACTTTCTCTTACACATTTTATTCATCATTCTAAAAAAAACTCATAATGAAAAACTTTTCAACTTATAAAGTGTCCACAAATGAAATTTTTTTCATTTTCTTTCTCTTTTTTTCCCTCTTTCAAAAGGTTTCTTTTCTTTACTACCATGCTAAGAATATATTAGAGAATCCATAAAAGTTGCTGATCAGATTTAATGGGGCATTATTCTATTACAAATGTTTGAGTAGGCATTTCCTTCTCAACTCTGATGAGTACAACACATTAACATGAAAAATATAAAAATATAAAATAAATTTTCAGAAGGAATATTGCTTTTCTTTTTTTTTCCTTCGCTTTCACGGCAAGATCTATCAACCCAAAACTGACAATAATATACATACACTGAAAACTACAAGAGCAGAAAAAGAAAATCACACTTAACAACGAACAAAATCATAAATTTGATGGAGACTTGGAATTGTCTGTGATATTCAAATTTCCATATGCTTTCAAAAATCCTCAAATTCATAAATGCTATCCATTTTAATTGTTTTATCATTTTTATATATTTTAAGCACCTTTTTTGAAAGTGTATCATAAATTCAGGATGAGAATATGAAGCAGATATGTGTGAAATTGGGAATTTATCAAGATGTGAATACCAGTACCTCAATTTTTCTTTTTAAAGGTACCACATATGGCATAATTAGAAATCCGGGCATCTCAAAACCAAATATGTGTATATGTGTTATATTTCGTACTGCCAATAACTATTAATTTGTTGCTTGGAGCCATTGCTCCTTCCTAAAAGCATAGCAGGTATGAGCTGGTTCTGCTTAATTTCCACTGCTCAAAGGAGAACACACCAAACTGGGAAGAGAGAGAACTTGATGTATTTGTCTAAAGAGAATTACTGGTATTAACCAGTTAAAGCTCCTGGGAAATCCAAGTACCATCACTAACTACCATCTATGAGCAGAAACCCCTAAACTTCCCATACAAATATTGCCTGCCACCGTAAGCAACCTTACAGCAGATAAATGGAGCTGCTCAAGTCCCCTTAGTTATCATTAGATTATATTATGATTTTAGTTAGGTGATTCTGTGCATACACTGGAAATATGTATGTACAGTAAATCTCTTTCTATAGCTGCATTAATATTCAGCATGTAGATGATAGGCTAGCAATAGCACAGCATCATTTATTTTCAAATCCGTGCTCATTCTCATTATGCATTTGTACCAACGCACAGAAAGCCCCTGAGTAATCCTTCAAGGAAAAGTTAGCAGAAGCTGGGTTTACTGTGTGAACGGGAGGAGGGAACATCTCTAAGAACTCAAATTACCTCTTTGTTGTGTTCATTGGAATCCAGAGAAAAATGTACCACAGCTTGCCAGGCTGCACATTTTGCTGTAGCTCTGATGGAAGCAATAAGTCCCAAGCCTGCTGCCCAGGAAGAGCTTTTCCAGCTGGAATTTGGGGATCGACTAAAAAAGTTCTTCCCCTGAAAGATGGATTAAATTGATCATTTCTTCCTAGACATAGTGCACTTCAGGCTCATTTTGCTTTGTAATTAAGAAGAAAGCCAGAAACATCATTTACACATTAAGAATTTAATAGATATATTTTTCTAGCTTTATGCATTAGCACAGGACAGCCCATTAATGAAATAAGTCTTCCTTCAGGGTCAATTTAGATGGCTGTAATCTTCTGCAAATATACTGCAAATGAGGATAATTTAATGATCTTAAAACTAACTGCCAGGAGAGGATTGTTATAACTCTCCAGACAACAAAAAGAGACTTGGTATGGTGTTCAGTAGCCTTTTTTTAATTTAACAAGTGTTTAATTTCTGGCCACTAGATTTTTTAAAATTGCCAAGTATTATCTGCAGTTTAAGGTTAGTCTCTGGCTTGCTGACCTGGGAGGTTGATTCTGATTATGGAAAGCTCAGGGCTGCATTAAATGATGGGTAAAAGGATAACAGTGTTGTACTGAGAAAATATATCCATTGGTTTGCTGATATGACCATGACTGTCAACCGCTGCCCAGCTTCTTTTGGTCTGCTCCGGTTCATCCCCTTCTGCAGAACTTCCTGGCTTGACTCCACTTATCCATGTATGTTGGTGTCCACTGTTACAACAATACTTAGCATGTGTGCAGCATTCAAGCACTTTAAAAATTCTTATTTGCTCCTGAAAACAATATTAAATGGCAGGTGTGGAGCATGTCATTTTCCCTATTACAACAACTAAGGAATCTGGGGCTCCAGATTCTCATTCCACTCCTCCCACCCCCAGTTAGAGAGCTAAAATTCAAGTCTTGTGACACTTCCCAGTATCATGCCAACCTTGTTACCCCTTGCCTTTAGAAAAGCACTGGTTGAAAGCTGTGGAGATCTAGAGGGAAGATTTGTTACAAAACCTCCATACCCACAGAGAATGTACTATAAAAAACAAAACATTGGCCCTTAAAAATATAGCAGGTGGCGTATGTGTGTGGTAATTAACAAATGAATGGAATTGATAGTGTTAAGAAGTTCATGGAAGGGAGAAATATTATGGGATATAGAAGTCAGAGAAGATTTCACGGAAAAGGTAGACTTGAAAGAAGGGCAGTAATTATATGGGAAAAAAGAAAGCTGTCAGGCAAAAGGCAGCACATACAAATGTGGGACTTTGAAATCAGATAGGCCTGGGCTCAAGTCCTGGCTCTGCCCTTTATTAGTTGTATGGCTCTAATCAAGTTATTTAATTTCTCTAAGCCTTACCTGTAAAATGGGAATAATTATTAGCACCTGGCCCATAGAATTGTTGTTAATAATATATGAGACAATATATGAAAGTGCTTATAGTAGAGTGGTTGGTACAGAATCAGTGTTGAGCTTAAGAGCAGCTTAAGCAAAGGAATAGAGATGAGATATAAGAAGGACTGCCAAAATATAATGATTAAATTAGTCCAGTTTGAGCAAAACTTTGTGGAAAAAAGTAATGAGAATATACTAGAAAAAAACTCAGACCAGATTGTAGGGACCCCTGAATGCCAAAAAAACAATTTTTCCCCAGTGGCTTTCTCTTTTCAGTTGCAATTCAGAATCCTTTCTTGGAAAAAATCTTATTTTCAATATATAAAAAGGATACAAGTACAACTGCTTTGGTTGGAGCAGATGTAGAAAGTCCAGAGGCCCACCTGCTCAGAATCCCCAACATCCTTTGGAAGGAAACCCAAGTTGGAAACTGTCTTTTGACAACAGGAAGTATTGAAGTCTTCCTTCAGGGAAGTAGTATGATGAACATTTACCTGGCAGCCAGAGGCAGGGTGCAATAGAGGACAAAGACATGAATGACCACTTAGCATCCTGTTGTAGTGGTCAGGTGATAAGGGTTTGGAATGGAATAGTGTGGTGGCAGTGAAAACAGAGAGGGACATGTGCCAGAGATATTACAAAGGACAACTAGAGAGGTCTTTGCAAGAAGGGGAAGGTGGGGAAGGATGAGCTAAAAGGGATCAAAGATGATTCACAGGCTATAGACCTGGGCAATCATTAGTGGAATCCTTAGTGCCACTCTTCAATTTCCAAAAAGATCATGTTAAATTCTGTTATGCAGAAATGATGGCTAAGGTCATTATTTATGATTTCAAGAAATTCTGGGTAGTTTAGAATACCAATAACTAAATTTATTTGGGGGGATGATAATGGAGGTTAATTGGTAGGGGTAGAGTGGGGAATGAAGTCCCTGGTCAGATAAAGCAATGAGTTGAATCAAGTTAAACAGTCTTCTTTACCCAAACTTCTGATTCTTTAATATGTTGCTGTGCATCTTGAATTCTTAAAAGGTAGATGGAATAAGCAGTTTTCCACAAACTTATTTGACCAAGAACCCTTTTTTTAGAAAAATTTGTATGGGATTAATGTTTTTTGGAATCCACTTTGGGACATGCTGCTCTGTGGAAGCCAACAAAGGATCCTTGAGGAAGTCTCATTCCAATCATCATTCACTCATTGAAAATATGCTATGAGTCAGACACATGACTTCTGCCCTCCAGGAATTGAAAATCTATTGAGGGAGGCTCACATATAACCCACACTATATAGCCACAATATTTACAAAATGCATGTGGTGCTTCGGAAAGAGCAAATGATTCATGTGGCTACAAATAAGAATGCTGGTTTGGTAATTCAAGTGGCATGTGATGAGGCTAGAAGGGTGGTCAATAGTCATCATTATCATTGTCATTAGCTACCACCTACTGAATGCATGCTGTATGCTAAGCATCATGCTAAGTATATTAAAGGCACTACATCAATGAATCTTCCCTACAATCCCATAAGGTAGGTACTATTATCATCCACATTTTACATATACAAAAACGGGGGTTAGAGAGATTATATCGTTTACCCAAGGTCTCATGCCACCTAAATGGCAAAACCCGCACATAATCCCAACCTATCAGAACCCAGGGCCTGTGTGCTTAACTATTGGGATACATGGGCTTCTTAAACCTTGTGAGCTGTTCTGAGGAGTGTGGACTCCACCGTGGAGGCTTTAGAGAGCCACGGAAGGTTTTACATCTCTTTCTGTCCTTTGACAAATCTCTGAAAACACATTGAGTCAGACCCAAAACATAAGAAAAAGAGACTTGCTAAACTACCAAACCACATCTGCCTTGCAGAGATGCTCATGAGTCACAGCCTCCAAACTGCCTGGGGATTTTCAAATGAAAGGCTCTTATGTGTCTGTCTGCAAGTTACTATCCTGCTGGGTTATCTTCTTCAATAACTGTTTCTTAGCATTGCACTGCTGCACCATGAAAATCTTGCTTTATTATACCTTCTTCAGAGAATCCGCAGCTCTACATTCTGCCTGTCGTGTGGGTTTACTGAGAGCTAACTTTCAAAGTCATGCATTCTATGGTAAGTGTATTTTAAACCATGCAGCATCACATTAAAAAGAAATGGCAGTCATTCTGCCCTGGAAACTGTTCCCTAGCATGACATTACTTTAATTCACTGGCTCCTTGTAATCAAGATCTAATAAACAGCATCTTTAAATAAGTCCTACACACAGCCTGCATTGTTACAATCAATTGAACTACTTAAAAAAGAAAACCTCTGAGGCTATCTGGAGGCATTCTGTGCTTCCCTCTGTTTTATGGCACAACCTTAGACACGATGTGTAAAAAGGTCAAGACAGCATGTAGGCTTTTGCATTAAACAGCAGCACACTAATTAGTTTTAGTGACAATGGGGTTCTGTTAGCATGTTCTAATATTTTGATGCTTAGTTTTGTTTGAAACCTCTAGCCATATTACACAAAAGCTCTTCTATCTTCCAATTTTCCTTTTCTTGATTTTTCAACCCCATTATCTGTTTGAACAAAGCACATAGATTTTCTATTGCTATATTTGCATTAGAAGTCTGTTCTAAAATCTAATTTCAAAACAGTTATTTTCAAAGAAGTCAAAAGAGAATTTAACGTGGAACCCAATATTTCTCCATTTAGTTTCATCCACTTTTTCAAATCTCAAATGTAAATTGTGTTAAAACATACCATTAATGAGTTTTAATTTATGCAATTAGCTATCCAGAGCAAGTGTACCATGTTATAAAATGTTAAACATTAACTTCTGAGTGATAAATTTTTTAATGGATTTCCACATTTCTGAATTCTATTTTAAAGTAACAGGAGAAATAATACAGTTCTTCAAAACCAAAGAGATTATTTTTCCATCACTGTGTTTGATCTATATCCTCACTCTTTTTTCTAGAATATAGGTAAATTCCTAAAACATTCTCCAGGATAAAGAACTGCAACTGAAGAAAATAACATTATTTGAGACTTTATTAACAAACTGATATTTCCTCAAAATACCAATTACTATAAGTAATTATAATGTAGTATAGCATGACTTTCTATAAAATAAATAACACACTGAATGAATTTTACTCAGCTAACTTAGGAATTGCCTAAGTTCCTTGTACAAGACATATTTATGTCACTTTTTGGTATCATTTATTGTTTTTTAAAAATCGGTTTGAGATTATAAGCTTACATTGGTCACCATCTTTTCAAGACGCTATTGGGCTAATGCTTTAATAATACCTTCTGACACTGTTCTCCCTTGGAGAAAAGCAATCAAATCTGTAGGTGGGAAAAAAAAAAAAAAAAACACATTCATCTTTGTTCCCTCTAGCCGACTTGGCTATGGTCTACAGAAGCTGAACTTTCATTAAAAGAAAATAAAGTTTCTAGCCCTTCATCTTGTAAAGGTAGTGTCTTTATACCGTAAATCAATACACTGCTGTTTGGTTTGCTCTCCAGCTAGACAGACCAAAACAATATAGCACCAAGGGAACTGGGAGCATCCCCTCCAAGCCATTTGTCTTAATGGAGTGCCCACTTCCAAACTGACTTCTTACTGCTTCCATGATGCCAATTTAATTGTTATCAAGCCAGACCCAAAGAAACAAATCCAATTATAAAGCCAATTCTTCGTGACCAAAATGGGATATATGTGGGTGTGCTATAGACTGCTTGCAATGTGCTAGGCACTGTACTAAACACGTAAATGCATTACTTTATTGCATTCTATGAGAGAAGTGATTTTTTTTGAATCTCCATTTTATAAGGAGAAACTTGAGACTCAGAGAGGTTAAGTAACTTGCTGAAGATCACATAGTTTGTTAAGTGGAGCAGCTGGGACTCTAAACTGAAACTGTTCAATACCATATTTTAGTCTCTTAACCACAATATTATGTTGTCTAGCGAAAGTAATATGTATATTTCATTTATATTCTGTACTGTCTCTGAACATTTCCAAGAATTTACCTCACAATGACTCGTTGGAATAGAATAAAATGGTATTTTCTGGCTCATATTTCTGCACCTAATAGAAATGACACTCAGCTCTTGAAGCACCTTATCTCTAGGAATGGGGGGAAGCACACAAGCTATGGTGTCAAAGTAGCTGGGTACTTTGGGCAAGTTACTTACCCTCTCTGAGCCTTGCATTCTCATCTGTAAAATTGACGTGATACAGCTACCGTCCAGGGTCATTGTTAGTACTAGAGCTAATCATTTATCAGACACTAGCTCCATGCCAGGTGCTGTGCAAGAACTTTACTTATGTTGTCTTATTGCATCCTTACAATGGTCGCCTGTGAATATACTTGACACATATTCATCCATTCATTTAAAAAAATTAGCACCTGCTGGGTGCTAAGGATATATTAGTCATGAGAAGCGTGGTGCTGCCATCTTGACTGGCAATCATTAATAACGATGATGCTAGAACTTTGAGGTTTCTGCTTTTATTAGGTTTTTGACATGGGTGAGGATCTTTACAAAATAAAGTTGAGAATTCTCTACTTGGCCTGATGGCCTTTAAGATGTGTGATACAGACTAAGGTTGTGTTGTGAAAGTACTGCACTTAAGTTATGATTATTGCTTGAGGTCTTTTACATACAACAAACAATACTTCCTGATAAAAGTCTTCTCTGTTGGCTAGACTAGAGTAGATTCCTTACTGTCCGTCAAACACATTTCCCCTCCCCATAATCTGTTAATTGTGTACTTTCTGCCTGAAGTTCCTTCTTCTCCTTCTCCTCAGTTTTCCAAATCTATCAGTTGTTATTCATTCATTCATTCACTCAACAAATATTTATTGAGTGCCTACTGTGTGCTAGGAACTGTTCTAGGTGCTTAGGATTCAGCAGCGAAAAATCAGATAAAAAATCCTAACCCCATGGAGCTTGTATTTTAGTGTAATAATTAATCATTCATTACACCTACAGCACAGGTTGGGGCTCTCTGAGTGTGGACTGAGGGTGGAAATGATCAGTGGCTACAAGGTTTCCAAAGAGCACTAATAATATAGGTGTCCCATGTGAAACCCCATTTCTCTAGGGAGGCCTTACACAGACCGCTGGGTTCTGAATAACAACAACCTTGTAAAGTAGGTAAACAGAACTAAATCACCACACTTTTGGCTGAGTCACAATAGAACTAAAGACCCTTCCATGTTTCTGCCTTTCCCTCTTCCAAGGAGCCACTCTGTCTTGCCAGTCTAATGATTCAACCTGTTTACCTTTTGGTCCTATTTCATCATCACCTACTACCTCATCTGTGCTCTCTCCAACTGCACAGGGGGCCAGGAATGGGGCATGCTGAAGTATACCTGGTTCTGAAAATCTAGACTGGTTTTTGGAAAAGTCCAAATTACCAACTTAAAAGAAACCCCCAAAAATAAATAAACTTTATTTTAATAGTAAGGCAGTAAATTATTTTTCAAGAATGTAGCTAATAGAGCATCACAATACCCAATATGTCTTGGATCCTAACTCAATATTTTTAATTACTTGCCTTTATTGGTCAGACAAAATATAGAGTCAAGTTTCAAGTAATACCTTTTATTGGACTAATGGTGGAATATTGACAGATAAGCTTTGGGGATATAGAAAACTCCCCTCCAGGTCAATAAGTGATTGACTATGAGGAAAGGATTTCTGTAGGCAGAGAAGCCTCTCTGTCAATATTGTGCAATTTATCCGATAAAAGGTATTACTCAAAACATGCCGGTTGTTTTTCTTTGATATAAAATAATGAGTCTTGTGAGCTAAAGATGTTGTTACATAGGATGAATCTTATGTAAGTCAGTCATTTGACCCTTAAAGCCTCCATTTCCTCATCTGAGAAATAAAGATAATAAAATCTGTCTGTCTACTTCATAGAATTATTGTATATCATTAGCTAATGTTTGTAGAAACATTTTTATAACTGGAAAGTATGATAAAATATGTGCTATTTTTATTGACCATCAATATGCTTAATAAGCATATTAATGTCAATAAGCCTAAATTAATAGATATCAAAGAGGTGTTAAAACAGCAGATTACAACAGTGGAAGTCTTTTTGAATTACCGTCTCAACATTCAAGTAAACAAAATACTCCTGAGTCCCTACTACGGGCCAGACACTACAGTTTTGCCCATCAGAATTTTCATCCAGAGATAGAAACTCTTTATAAATAAAACAAATAAGAGAAGATGTCATGCATAGGGAAAGTTAGCACTTGTCCTACAGCACCAAAGTAAAATGGGTCGTTGTAGCACCTGTGGAACTTCTTTCTTACTGTATAGGCCTTCCTTTTCCAAGTTGTCAGAATAAATAATTCCATTAATGAATCCCTAATAATCTGACAACAGTAAACCTATGATCGCTCAGTGTCATTCACAAAATCCCAACAAAAGCTCTGCAGTCCGTCTCAGAAAGAACTGTTGGATTCTAAAGAGATCCTTCTTTCATTTTGGAACACTTAGTGTAACAATTCCCTTGACTTCCTTCGTGAGCATATACAGGTAAATAAACCAGTACTTTCAATGAGCTATAGAAATCTAGACTTGTCTATGCAGACTGATGTAAGTACCTCATACTGAGAGGACCATCCTCAGTTACACAGAAGATTAACACTTTTAATAGTAGTTGTTTAGACCAGTTTAGTGTATTTGCCCAAATCTTCATTTTCTACAAAGTAATAGAGGTTATATCAGCTATCATTTTTGCTAAAACCTGCTATTTTTAAAACAATTCATCAGGGAAGTGCATTCAGGAACAGGTATCTACTTCCTGAGCGTGCTTTCCCCCATAAGTGGCAGTAAGTAGCAAGGGTGATATTTCTAAGGAACCTCATGGCATAGAATGGAGATTTTAGACAGTTCAATCTTAGATCTAATGTTTATAGGGGACCATTTGTATTGGTCTCCTGAGGCAATTCAATGAAAGTGGATTCTTTTTGCCAAAGGTA
Source organism: Balaenoptera physalus (assembly GCF_965194825.1). Taxonomy (NCBI): domain Eukaryota; kingdom Metazoa; phylum Chordata; class Mammalia; order Artiodactyla; family Balaenopteridae; genus Balaenoptera; species Balaenoptera physalus. Next base: position 142,241,639 of record NC_138882.1, on the reverse strand, counting down.
TCAACAGTTAAATATATTGGTGTCATGTTAAACTAACTTAAATTCAGCTCATTTATTCAATAATTCATTCTACAGCCATTTGCTGGATACCTACTATGTGCTGGGCACTGTGTTAGATGTCAGGTTGCTCATAGTCTGTGAGAGTGGCAGGCATGGTAACAAACGCAATATGATGGGAATGGAGATAGAGCTGTGAAAGGGGATCAGCAAAGGCTTCTAAGAAAGATGAAGCTTGAGAAGAGTTGTGAGAACCAGTAGGAGTCAGTCCGATAAAGATGAAGCTTGTGGAGAGGGGAATCCAAAGGAACAGCGCAGGCAGCAAAGCAGCACTTTTCCCAGGGAAAAAGGAAAGCAAACCTCAGGGTCATCCACTGTACCAGGTCCCTTAAGGTCAAATGCAAGCTTGTTTCAGAGCTGCCCAGGCCCACTCGGAGGCCCAGTGAAGTTCACTGGCTGTAGCTCTGTCAGAGGTCTCTGCTTCCCGTCCTTAGACAGAGCCTCAGGTGCTTTTGGTGCCTGAGCAAAGTCCTTCTCTGTATGGGGCAGCGAAGGCCCAGCATCTTCCACTTGAGGGAAGCAAAAGCATTTTCTGAAAAGATCTGGCTTCTAGGAAACAGTCCTGGAAGGACAGAGGGAATTACTTGTAAAGTTGAATGAATATGCTTTGGCCTTATTATCATAGTGGATCTGAAATATATCCTCACATGAGAACTCATGTTCTTTCTCCTCACACAGAAGAGAACTTGGCTCTCCTTTTCATTTCTGATGTCACTTGAGGCTCTTGTCCAAGGAATTTCCATTCCCAAACAGCAAGTGCATTCAAATGACAAAAGGAAATGAAGGTAGGTGAAGGCAAAACTGGGAGCAGATGCTTGAACCTGGTTTTAACAGAGGGAAGAGTTTCCAAGAGATATCAAGAAACCAACAATTCCACACACAGAACTCAATAGCACTATTTTATATTCAGGCTTTTCATACCTTGTGGCCACTGTTTTGTTTAAGATGCTAAAAAAAAGTAGTAATAACTAGAAGCAAGTGTTTTCCTTTTCCATTCTCAGTTCAGCCAGTGGTTGGACTGAGGTTTGTTTGTTTGTTTCCACAGGCAAAGACCAAGTATGCCAAAAACGATTTTTGTAATGGAGTCATACACCTCCAGAAATAGGATTTTGTTATAAAAAATCCAAATGCAACCTTAATTATAGAGACACAAACACAGCATTAAAGATAATGATATCTTGGGTCAGCTAGATGAATTGAAACACTCAAATGTGGTATTAACACTTTCTGTTCTTCATTTAAGATTTCACTATCAACTCAGATTACACATCACTGGTCAGATTTAAGTCAGTCAATATTTGATACATGAATTCAAAAGTATCCACTGTTTTCTAGTAATCTGGTACATCAGTATTTCTAAGATTGTTTCAGAGAGATGCAAACTTTCATAAACCATTGTTCTTACTTTATAAAACCAGTATGTTTACTTGTTTTTTAAACACTTCTGCTTTTCATAAGAAAAATTACAAGAACATGACCTATAGCCACAGACCCTGAAGAATAATCATTAACAATTAAAGAAAAAAGAAAAGAAATAGTTCACTGCTGAATATACTCTTTCTCCTTTATAAGAAATGTCACAGGGCTATTTTTTGTACTTGAGAGAAATGGCATAGTGATGACTTGTCCCTTCATATAATCGTATGCTCTGTTCCATGCTTGCACCCTGCACAATGCACCCCCCCAAACACATGAAACAAAACAAGACCCCCTTGGGATCTCTTCTGGTTAGCTACCAAGAGAACCTTTCTACTCCTCTTGTCACTAATTATTTTTCATTCCATAAATACTTGCTAATACCTACTGTGTGCCAGGCAAAGTGCTAGACTCTGGGGTCACAAAGGTGGAAATGATGGGCTCGCTCCTACCCTGACACAGTTCATCGTCCAGTGATTGCAGTTGCAGATAAGGAAAAGGACAATTACTTAGATCTATGGGGATGTGTGGGACGTACTGGGGTGCACTGGGTGCTCTAAGCAGGGCCACCTAATCCAATCTGAAGAGTCAGAGATGCTTTCCTGGAGGATGGACTTTCTTAGCTGAGTGCTCAGGCAAGGGAAAGAGTGGAGATGTGGCTGCAAAGACAAAAAAACGGTATTATGGCTAAGAAGTGGGTTTGAATGTATTTCAAAAACAATTTTAAAAAGGGAAAACAAGATAGAAAATAACCGAGCTGAAGCTACACCTTTAGAACTAGTCTGTAAGAGCCTTTCTAGATATACATGGTGTGGAACAGTAGGAAACAAACAGAATTTGGATTGAGAAAGCTGGGTTCAAGTCCAAGGTTCTAATTCTTTTAAGCTATGTGACCCAAGATAAATTACTTTAACTCTATGGGGTGTGGTTGTTTTTTCTCATCTGTGAAACTGGAATAATAATGTACCACCTCTGCCATTCATATGGAGTTGTTAGGCTCAAATGAAAGAGTGGATGTGAAAATACTTTTACACTGTAAAGCGTTACATAAAAGTTATTATTATTAAAACAAAAGTGGAAGTGGGCTAGTAGAATTAATAGGATTTAGATACAAGAAAAAAAAACAGAGATTATGCATGTAAAGTGAAAGATAGTTCCCTTTCTTTCTAGGGTAATGGCCAAAATTAATTTCCCACAGCCTGGGAAATTTGCCAGAAATATATGAAGGAGGTGCAAATCCCTATTTTTTAAAAAAAGGAAGAAATTTAATATCTGATAAAAAGCAGTGCTCAAAGGGAGGGAAGCTCTGTTCCCTATTTAAGATGCCAAAGAGGGTAGTAACAGGGTAAAATATACTATCGAGAAAGTTCCTAAAATCTCTAATGACCATATTTCCAACAGTTAAAGCATTCAACTGAGTGCATAGATTTTAAAGAGGAAAATGTCAGCCTAGTGGAATAAACACAAGAAGGAAAAAATCAAGCAGAGGTGAAATGTCTGTACAAAAGTCAGCTGATAGAAATAGGTGTAGGTAGAGCAGGGTGATGGAAGCGGAAAGAAAATTTCAGCAAGAACACAAACACCCATTGCAAGCATCTTCTCCCTCCGGGCACTGTGCTTTGTGCTGGGGAAGGATGAGGCATGGTTCCTATCTCTAAGGCCTCCCTGTGCACCATAGACCCCTTAGAGCATTTTAGAAGCAAACAGAACAGAAAGTAATAACGGGCTTACAGCCTAACAACAGATGGTCTAAGGTGGTGCTAAAAGAGAGATCAAAGACATTGGAGTTGTTTACAGAGCTGTTTGAAGCAAAAAAGGAAATATCCACAGCTCGCAGCATGACCTGCATGATCACAGATGTAGCGGGGCCATGCTCTCCTGGGTCTGAGGATTACACTGCTGAGCCCTTCTTGGCCCCAAGCATTGCCTGGGGAAACTTCCTGTGCAGCTTCTATTGGAATAAGGGAGAAGAGGAAGAAGTAGAAAAGTGTTAATTAGGACATAATTCAAAGGACAGAGGAAGAATATCAGGAATGTGGTTTCCCAACATTACTTGAGACAGCAGCAGCATTTTCACCACCAGTCTCCTCATCACAACAGCAAAATAATAATTTCAACATAATTTTGAAGTATGTACGGTATACCATTTCTAACTCCTCCTGTTACTACAATAATAATAACATTATTATTTCCATGTTATATACGGGGAAACCTGTGGTTTAAAGAGCTGAAGCAACTCATGCAAGGTCACATCATCCAACCTGCCAGTAGAGAAATATGGGGTGTATATTTCTGTGGATTAAACAAAAGTGTTTAGTGAAATAAGCCCTAAGTTTTCTCGAAGACCACACATGGATGCAATTTGCCCAAAGGCTGATAAAATATCTGTGGAGATGTTATAAACAGGAGTTCAGGATTCCCCTGTGTCCACGTTAGAGGTTAGAGCAAACCAGTTTAGAGCAGCTGCCCACAGGTAACAGGTGCCAAGGACTGACATAACACAGTGTTTGTCCAAGGCATCAGAGACAGCAGAGCTGATGCGTGAACGTGGTTCAAGGAACTGTAATGCTAATAATAATTATTATTTATTGAGACTGAGGGCCAGGTGTGGGTCTAAGCGCTTCACATGGAATAAGAAGCTGATCTGAACATGTAGCTATGAACCATGTCTATGAACAGTGAGAGTACACCAAGTCCCCCTCTCATGCCAAGTTTCATACCTGAGTCACAGGTTTAAATGCCAGGAACCATTGCCCACTGAGTGGATAGACTGGAAAAAGATTATGAGGTAAGAAGTTGGTTAGCTATCCTTATGGTATCATGTGATTTGTCATCCCTGCAATAATAAGATTTATTCCTAAGTGGAATAAAAATATTAAAAAAGAATGGTGATGTGAAAGCTACAAGTAGGCAACATCATTTCAACAATAGCAGAAGACTACTATATAAATCTACTTATCTTTTGAAACTCAATTCCATTGTCACATCCTGTCTGCCACCTGCCACCAGAAGGACACAGGTTCTAATCTTGGCTCTGCCCTGTACTGTGTATTCTTGGGCAAGTTACTTAACCAGCTTGAGATTCAGTTTCTTCACTCATCCCTTCATTCAACAAATATAGTCAATGCCTAATATGTGTCAGGCACGGTTCTGAGCATTGGGAATAAATCAGTGGGGGAAAAAAAAGTAGACAAAGGCTACTTCTCAAATAATTCTGTAAATTCTCAAGGAGCTTACATTCTTACAGGCAATGAGAGACAAGGTTAGTGGTGATAAATGCTATGAGGAAGAATAAAGCAGGGTAAGGGGACAGAGTGACAAGGGCCGTTAGTTCTTTTGTGACTATCAGGGAAGGACTTACTGATGAGTTGAAGTTTGAGTAGAGACCCGAATTAAGCGAGGGAGCAAACCATTCAGATATTTGGGGGGAAGAACATTCCAGGCTGCGGGAACAATAAGTATGAAGTCCCTGCAGTGGGAGCATATATGTTGTATGTGAGGAATAAGGAGGCCAGCACAACTGGGATGGTTTATTTAAGAGGAGAGTAGGGCTTCCCTGGTGGCGCAGTGGTTAAGAATCCGCCTGCCAATGCAGGGGACACGGGTTTGAGCCCTGGTCCAGGAAGATCCCACATGCCGCGGAGCAACTAAGCCCGTGCGCCACAACTACTGAGCCTGCGATCTAGAGCCCGCAAGCCATAACTACTGAGCCCGCGTGCCACAACTACTGAAGCCCGCGCACCTGGAGCCCGTGCTCCGCAACAAGAGAAGCCCTGTCAATGAGAAGCCTGCGCACCTCAACGAAGAGTGGCCCCTGCTCACCGCAACTAGAGAAAGCCTGCACGCAGCAACGAAGACCCAACGAAGCCAAAAATAAATAAATTAAATAAATTAATTTAAAAAAAAAAAAAAGAGGAGAGTAGTGGGAGGTGAGAGCAGAGGGGTCACTGGGGCCAAAAATTATGTTGGGCCTTTTTAGCCATGGTAAGCATTTGACTTACTGTGGAGTTGCTGTGATGATTAAATGAGATACTAAAAAAGGAGTGCCTGACACATATTAGGTGCTCAATAAATGGTAGCTATTATTATTATTCCTTTCCCAACAATTACAAGGGTAAGATAAGAAAGGGCATTCGGATTTTAAAATCTTCCTTAGAAATGATTTCCAAAATGATAAATGGAATAAAATCCTAGTTCCTAATGATATTTCCTATCCCATTTTCCACCTCCTTGTCACCCTGGATCACTCTTCGCAGTTGTATGTGTGTTAGGATAGTTTGCTCTCATACCAAGCATAAGAGACATAACGAAAGGTACATAACAGTACATCCTGGGAGCCCAAATGGAAGCACCAGTGATTTTAATTGTACCTTTTCAATTGTGGTCACAGTAACCAATTATTTGGAATTCATTTTTTAGATCTAAAACTATACTGATATTTTTGCTTTTCCTTCTATATATGGATATGTTGTTTCACAAGACCACTCCACTTCTCAGACACTTAAGAACAGTAACTGTTTGAGAACTGAAAATGATGAGGTAATTGCTAACTTTTCAGCGAATTCTGTTTCACATGTTCATTATTCAAAAATAATAAATGAAACCCACAGAATACAGTGGGCCGAATAAGAGAAAGGATTTTTTATATATAATTTCTAGAAGATTTGCAATTCCACTTTGTGATTCAGAGCTTAGTAGGCACAGAATTTAGAATAACTCTGTTTATCTGTGCAAACTTTCCTTAGCCTGTTGCAACTCCCAAGTCCAACTCTTACATATGGGTGTTGGGTAGAATATACTGAACAAAAAGTATACAAAGGCTTAATTTTTCTCCTGCCTACAAAGATCTCCAAATCTTTACTATTCTGCACAGCTGCCTAGAATAGACAACAGTAGAGCTATTGTCCGTGATTCAAACTGAGGAGGAGTGAAAATACCATTAACCCTTAAAAACAGAATTATCTTATTCTTTTGATTTCGCTACACAGTATAATGTGTTTGTGGCCATATTTGGATCATATCCGGTTAGAACACAGGAATAATAGATATCATTCAGATAATAATTAGCCATGTACTTGCAATAGCGGGATGGGAAGTCAAAGGAAAACACTAAAAATGTTGTTTTTTTGGACCATGACAAAGAGCTTTTTAAATGAGTTTGAGCATTTTTTGTGGCTGACTCATGTCTGGAGGCCTTGCTGTGGTCACCAATGCTTCAACTTTTGTACTTTTAATTTCTATCTTTGACAATTTTAAATGCTAAGTAACACAAGGCTTTCTTATGGCCTGCAAGTCCATATAGTTTCTCTTTGTCTTCTCTTTTTTCTGTTTGTAAGCAAATGCTACAATTTTAGATCACATGTTTTAGCCATTGTTGCTGATTAAAGGGAATTATAACATGTCTTAGGACAATAGACTTCACAATTTCACCATTGATGCTTTAAAATTACAAAATCAATCCTATAAATTCTAGCCTATATTTTAATATTTTTTACCTGACCTAAATTATGTATTATTTGTTTCACACTTGGTAAATTAAAGCTCCAATGACAAGAAAATAAATAACTAAATTATGAGAGCATGATTATGTATTTACAAAAAAAAGACTGGAAAGAAATATACCAAGATGCTATCAGTGGTTATTTTGGGGAGGTAGACGTATAGGTGATTAATTTCTTCTTTATGTTTTCATATATTTTCCAAACTTTCCTCAATGGTCATATATTACTTTTATAACCTTAGAAAGTTTAAAAAAATTTTAATTGTGAAAAATTAAAACGAGTCCAAAGCACTTACTAGATTATTAATACATTAAAATCACCTAAATGTGCTCCTACAAAAATAGACCCTATCAAGGGAAAGTAATTAGTTTCAAGACCTCCTTTTCTCAAAGAAATACTCAAACTTTGATTTAATAGCACAACACAAAGTTCCACTGAAAGAGATACTTCTTGGCAGTTCAGTACAGGAATTTTATTTCATGTGTACAGAGAAAGGAGGACTGGGAAATTCATACTTAGCGTCGGCATCCCTACCTTAGTTGAGATGTCTTAAAATATCCACCCATTCTTCACTGCTCATGCACCATCTGGATACCTACGTCAGCGAAAGGGGGAAAAAAAGGACCATCGGACCATTTTGTGGCAAAATCTATCTGCATGATTGATATTGGCTGCACAGAATCGATCTGCTGGGCTTCGTTTTGGCATTTTGAGCATGGATCCTTTTCCTCCTATCTGACTCTTCTGAGATAAATTTCTAGGTCTAGAGCTTTACTGATTTTTAAAAGGAGCTACTCCAGCTTCCTATCCTCTCTCTCTCCCTCTCACTACTCCTTCTGCCCTCCTCAAGGGCAGTGATACTATCCCTTGACTCTGGGAGAGCCAAGCGACCACTTGAAGACACACCTAAAGACACTGCTGACCCTCTGGTATCTGGCCGTCCATGCTCAGCTCTGTCCATTTCCCTGCAGTTCTCTGCTGTGGATCAGGCACGTTTAACTTCAAAGACAAATACTGGGCACAGAAATGACACAGAGAGGGCAGAGGGGCATGAGAATTGGGCCTTGAGCATCTAAGTGCTGAAACAGATTTTCTTTGTTCTTAACTGATGCCTAGCTAATTGTTGGTGCTTAGTGAATGTGAAATAATAAAAATGTTACTATTAACAAAAATAATAGGATTTTCAGCAGAAAGATGTTTGGGAACCATTGTTCATGAAAAGCTAACCTAACGGATGGATTCTGGCATCTTTTCTTTGATCTTTTGAATGTCCTAGCTTGAAGAGGTTTGTTAAAATGTACCTCCTTTGGGAGGTGGAGGGGTGTAGCACATCAAACAGGGAAACAAGTCCAGTGAGAACTTTACTAAAAAGCAAGCCATTTAACATCAAATGTGACTGTGATGAGCTAAAGTTACAAAACTAATTATTATTCCCACCCCAAGTATCTCTTTCTTCTGCCTCAGTTGGCTTTGGAGGGGGGGATTATCATTGGATACGGAATATTAGTCGGTAGCAACATAAATGTCCTCATCCTGGTATTTTGTTTAAAGCTGAAACTAAGATAGAAAGAATTCATGAGTATTTCTAGTTACTTTTAAATTCCCCTTCTCACTTAAGAGCTAAAAGAGAGCTATCAAAAGAAAAGATGTTAACAAGAATAGCAAAATGTGGGTAACTGTAAAACTGAATGATAGGTGGTTCATTATGGTATTCTCTTTACTTTTGTGTATGGTTGAAATTTTTCATAATAAAAGGTTTTTAAAAGCTTACAACAAATGATAGCAATATGTGTCTTCACTTGGCCACAGAGCGGGTTGTGTGACCTCTGGAAAATTGCATCCCTGTCCCTTAGTTTCCACAATGATACAGAGAAAGTTTGGTTAGTCTGGTTAGTCTATAAGTTGTTCCTTCCTGCTCTTGATTTCTATGACATTTTCTTCCTTTAGTCACATTATTCATGCTACCTGCTAGATCTTAAAAATTTCACACTCAGGATATATGTGTATGTATAACTGATTCACTTTGCTGCACAGCAGAAACTAGCACAGCATTTTAAATCAACTATACTCCAATAAAAATTTTTAAAAAAAGAAATCACAGGAGAAACACCATGTGATGTCAATAAATTCAGGTAAAAAAACTCAAAATTAGATCATCATTTCTAATAGAGACAGTAAGTAAAATGGAAACTACTTAAATATAATAAAATTTATTATTTATCAAAAATTTAAAAAAATTCATGTTCAGAGATCTAGGGGATACCCAAGAAGTCAGGTCCATAAGATGGCCTTAAATTCCAGATCTCATACACACTTGCTTTGGACAAGTCACACAGTCCAAGGCTCAGTTTTCTCCTCTGTAAAATGAGAATAACAGTAATACTTTCTTCATTGGTTATTGTAAAGATGCGGTATGAAAAGTGCTTAAACATAGGACTTGGCATCTTATAGGCTCTCAGTAAATGTAAGCTATTGTTGCATCTTGGTTTATTTCTTTCCAGTCTTTTTTTTTGTAAATGGTGGTCATTATTATCATGGACATTCTCTTGCATCCTGGAACATCTATCCTCCTTTCTGGCTGAAAAGGCAGAGGATAAAACAAACTTACACATAAAAAAATAAATGAAAATGTTAGGGGTATCTGTAGGTAGATCACCAGTTTTTCTTGAAAGCATGTACTTGCTTTACATAAAGTGCCAAGAAGTCAAAGTAGGGTACTATGCCCCGATGCACGCTTCAGACACCAGAACTCCATAGGTTTTCTTTCTTGAGCTGTGGAATTTTCTTCCTGTAATAGGTGTTTTTATTATAAGCATTGTACTGCAAACACAAATCTGAGAGCAGCATTTCTGAGTTAATTTGTGCTTTCTCTTTGGAAGTATGAGCAGTGGCCCCGGGGATATTAAAAGTCTAGATATTTAATCTAGTCTAATTAACAGCCCTTCTGATTTCAAAGCCAAAAATCAACTAACATCTAGTCTAGACAAAAATGGCTTCAGAGAAAAAATTTTTTTTAATCCTAACAATTCCTTTATAAAAGCAACAGAAATTCAGTCATGCAATGAACCATGACTTGAGCACCTGAAATAAGAATTCACACATCTTATCTCTATTTTTAAAAAGATCTAAGTGATAGCTATTATTATCCCCATTTTACAGATGAGAAAATTGAGATGTGTCAAGATTTAAGCTTGTCCAAGACCACAAAGCTAGTACGTGGAAGAAAGTGAATTCTCGGCAAGGAACCCATACTTGGGAACATAATACATTAACATCATCTTCCTGAAAAAGTTGTTTCTTTTTTCTGAAAAGAAACTCATGGAGATACTCTTCCACAGACTCCGTTCTGTCCAAAGCAGCAAATGTTCATTACATCTCAGCCTAAGAATGCAATTAGGATACCTGCAAACATTCTATTTTATGAATTATACCTTGGTTTTTAAAAATCTACTCAATTTAGCTGAACTTTGTCAAATAAAGGCCCTAATTGTCCACCTGATAACAGAGGCATAGTGCTTACTGTCAAGACTCTTTTGGTGAGGTTAAATTGCATCTGACCATTATCTGGTAGCTCAAGATGAAGCTGGCGGGAATGATTAGGCCAATGCAAGCTGGCTGACAATGTAGAAAAGACTACCCATTCTTTGAGGTAGTGTGAAAGACAGTCTGCATTACAGGGTTTTTAACCTTCGTGTTTTGCTCTTTACACAATGACTTAGACCTGGGGAGACTGCAGTAAAACAGATGCTCCCATGCTAATGGGAGTGTAAATTTATACAACCTTTTGGAAAACAAGCGTAGCAATAGGCAGAAAAAGCCTTAAAAAGTGGTTTTGCCCTTGGACTCTAATTCTTCATCTTGAATCTGTGACAAAGAAATTATCAGAATTATGGAAGAACCCATATGTCCAAATATGTTAATCACAATAGTATTTACAATAGAGAAAAATCCAAAACAATCCAAATATTTGATAATAAGTCAATAGCCAAGTAAATTAAGGCATAACCACACAATGAAATAGTATGTCACCATTAAATCATATATTTACAAAGCCATTACAAATTATGTCAACATGAAAAATGCTTGTGCTATAGTGTTAAATTGAAAAAAATACAAATCTATAAATAGTACCCTTATGATTACCTATATTAACTTCTCTGTGGCTCAGTTTTTAACTATACAGTGTGACTACTCTCTTCACAGGGTCATTACAAAGATTAAATATTATCGTTAAAGGTACTTAGATTAAGTATGTATTCATTTTTAGCCATACAATGCAAGTATTATCATCCTCATTTTATAGGTGAGCCAATTAAGGCACAGAGAGGGTAACACAAGGTGCAAGATGGCCCAAGAGCAACTGGCAGAGACTGGATTTGAACCTGCATGTGTCTGACACCAAGTCCATGTCTTCAACCACTGCAGAATACCACCTGACAGAAAGAGGAAAGTCAGGAGGGAAAGTCAGATTAGAAAAAAAGTTAATGCAGTTTTACAGATACTGTTTGAGATGACAAGTTATTCAAAAATTATGTCAAAGAGATCATTATTTTGAACTTCATATTATTTGATTCTTCTACTTAGTATTTTTGAAATTAGATATGAAGAATAAGCATATTGCAACATCGTTCTTCAGAATTAAATGACAACTAACACTTTCTTGAGTGGAAGAGAGGCAAGGAATCTCAGGAGAGGAACTCAAAACATTTGTGAAAAATAAAACTTACATCTAGAGAAGGAGGATGAAGAAGACAAGAGAAGAGAGGAGTTGGAAAATCATTACTTAAAGAAAATAAGTGGGGAAAGTTGGCACAATCTTGTTCCATAAATTCCTAAGGGAAACTTACACACAAAGAGTGGAATGGGGGAAGGAGGGGAGCTCTTGGGGGCTGGGTGAGGGAATGAAGGGAAGATAAACACCCTCAGGACAGGAAGATATCAGCAAAATAACTGAATTAGTGGAATCTTCATGGTAATAGTTAAGGTTTCAAGGGTAACTGTGCTTTTGAAAAGAATAAAACTGATCAATGTGAAATGGTCAATCATGTATCTACCAGGCTTAAAACAAGTATGTGACTTAGGATCTCAGAACTGCCATCCGTATACCTTTTAGATTTTATATGTATAAATACAAATATGAAATATATATATACATACACACATGTTAGAAATAGGCATAAAGTAAGTGGGCTAAGAAATAGTTCTTTGGAGGATTTAGTTAAGGAGACAGATCACACTTCCCTTTATTATTTTTAAAATATTAATATCTGACCAGTTATTCATTTTAAGGATGACACTTTATCTAGTTTTGCATAATGTGCAATAGGTCATCCCAGGCTCTAAAAGAGGTCTTTTAGCACAGTGGCTTAGAGCATAGTCTCTGACCAAGGTTTGAATCCCAACTCCAATACTTACTAGCTATGGGATTTTGAACCATTTAACTTCTTTAAGCTTGAATATCCTTACCTGTAAAATGAGAATAAAATAGTACCCAACATACTAAACTGAAGATTTTAAAAGATAAATGCACAATAAAGTGCTTAATGCAGTGCCTGACACAAAGAAAGAACTCTGTAAATGTTAGCTGTTATTAATTATAACAACACATCAAAAAGGCTCCAAGCTCCTTGAGGGCAGGGACTGTGTCTTTTTTATCTTTGCATACCAGTGCCTTTCACAATTATTGCAACATAAGAAGCAAGCCTTACCTAAATAGTTATGAGATGATGGAAAAGAAGGAGAGGGGGAGGCAGGGAAGCAGAGTCAGGGAGAAGTTTATCGTATGGGAGAACATGAACTGTCAAATGAATCCTAATTCTAACAAGAGATTTAGGTGGGAAGACTTTATTTAACCTTCATTCACTTCTTCAGTTTATTTATTCATTCCAAAACTATGGAGGGATGGTGCTGAAGAGACAGAAACAGACAAATGGGACAGTTTCTCTAACCTCACCTTAGCTACAATACAACAGGCAACAAAGACATTAAACTAATAATTATGGGAGGCAGTAGGGAAGATTTGGCTAAATATGGGTTCTTCTATTTTATTTTTCAATGTAGGTTCTTTAGAGTCAAGGAGCTGTGGGTGATAATTCAAATCTGAGTCCAGAAGGAGAGGTTAATTGATCCAAGATCCCACAATCAGTTAATTGCAAAGCCAGTGGGGGCAACAATATAGAAAACTTGAATCCCTTCCCCTGCCCCCACGCCCGCCCACTAACCCAGCCCCCAGAAATAGTTTGGGTGTATAACAGTTTGGATTTGCACTTTCCCTAGCCTGGCATTTTTGTTTCTTCGTTTGTTTTTTGTTTTTTTTTTTTAAAAAGTCCTGTCTGGGGAGGAGGCTGGAAATCGAGAGCCGGCAATGTCACGTTGAGTTGTTGGGACACTGTAGTGTGGCCTGTAAGGAGACATTAGTGTTTCCCAGAAGTTCTCATGTATCTTTTATTTATTTTTTATTTATTTATTTATTTTTGGCTGTGTTGGGTCTTCGTTTCTGTGCGAGGGCTTTCTCTAGTTGTGGCAAGTGGGGGCCACTCTTCATCGCGGTGCGCGGCCCTCTCACTATCGCGGCCTCTCTTGTTGGGGAGCACAGGCTCCAGACGCGCAGGCTCAGTAGTTGTGGCTCATGGGCCTAGTTGCTCCGCGGCATGTGGGATCTTCCCAAACCAGGGCTCGAACCCGTGTCCCCTGCAGTGGCAGGCAGATTCTCAACCACTGCGCCACCAGGGAAGCCCTCTTCGTTTGTTTTTATTGTAAGCATCATATTAACACTTATGTGTGGCTGCTTTTCCTCAGAGTTCAAGCTATGTGTGACTGAGGACTGTAGCGGTCTTGCTCGTCACTGTATCTCCAGCAAGAGTCTCTGGAATGATGCTGTCCAATGTGGTAGCCACACCCACCTGTGGTTACTGAGCACTTGAAATGGGGCTGATCCAAACTAAGATGTGCTGTAAGTATAAAAAACCACCGATTTTGAAGACAGGAAAAAAAGTCTCAATAATTTTTATATTGATTATATGTATATAATATTTTGAATCTTTTAGTTAAATAGAATATATAATTGAAATTAGTTTTACAGGTTTATTCTTCCTTCTTTAATGTGGCTATTAGAAAAAAATTAGATTACCTATGTGGTTCACATTTGTGGCTTACATCATGTCTCTATTGGACAAAGAAGATGCACCATAAATTTCTGTTGGATGAATGAATGAATGAATGGTCAAGAAGCCCTTTAGGGTTTTAGAAAGACTAAAACTAGCCTGTTCCTTGTAGAATGATGCCTAACATCTGGATGACATACATAGGTCTCTTTACTAATGGGGAAGCCCAGAAGGGTAATTTGGGTATTATACCCTATGTTCTTTGGCAGCTAAACCACCAGTAATAGAGTTTATAAGGCATAAGGGCTTGAAATACCCTATATTTTTCCCAGTAAAAAAAAAAAGTACCAGTCATGTGTGGAAAAGCAAAGAAGATTACAATCTTATTACAAGATTAAAACTTCGTAACGGAGTACATCCAAGCAGGCCAAACCGAAAAGGCAATGGAGAACATGCATTACATTAAACCATGAGTTATTTTATGTGGGCCTGAAACTGTGGGAAGGAAATGAGAAGGAAAATTACAGAGGCAATAGAAGAAAACGGAATTTTATAGCATTTGGAGATAATCTTGGAAGAAAAATGCTCAAAGTAATGCTTTTGATGATGAAAAAAAACAAAAATGCTCAAGAAGCCAGTAATTTTCTAAGCTATCCGAAACCACCCAAAAATATATGAGAAGAAAAAAAAAAAAAGGAAACAAGGAAGGAGAATAGGAAAAAAAAAACACCTGGAAACTCATATTCCAAAATGACAACAGTGATGTTCTCTAGGTGGTGGAATTGTAGAAGATGTTTTGATTTTTCACCGTGTTTTTCTTCATTTTCCAAAATTTCTATAACCAAGTGTGACTCTGTAATCAGAAAAAAAAATACAATAAACCGTTTCTTAATTAAAAGAATAAAGAAAAAGTTGAAGCTTAGCATAGTGACGGAGTGACAAGTCAGCAAGAGAATAGAGAATCTGCGGCAAGCCTGGAACCAAAAACCATCAGGTGGCTGGGCAGAGTCTGACACACAGAAAACCAAGAAGATCAAATAGCTGCAAGAATGATGGAGTGGGTACCAGCAGGGAGTGGGCCAATGAAAGACCACATGCAAGAAATCGGGACTCAACCTTCGAAGCTTGAGGTGACAGAGCTAAGGGAACAAGACAAATGAACCAACTTTCAAAGCTAAAATGATGATGGATAGACCTGGGAGCAGCCGAAGCCTAAAAAGGGAGGAAAGGTCCCGGGAAAAGTCCTGAACTTTATCAGGTTCTTTTCCTGAGGTTGAAAGAGAAGGTGTCGAGGGATCAGTTAATTGTGTAGGATTTGTTATTATATAATTTAGTTAGGAATTCAATTGGAAAATGTTAAGCTGTTCATACACCAAAACCTGCTAAATGCAAGGAAATGTATCAAAACTTTGGTCTCTTTCTGATGAGACTGCCTGTACATTAGCTTGGGAAATCATTCATTCCACACATATTTATTGTGAACTTACTCTCTCCTAGGGGCTAGGAGGGATAGGTCTAAAACAGGAAACCAGAAGTTTGGCAACTGCCCCTGGTTGCTCAGATTTCCTGCATCTATGAGTTGAATGGATGAAATGTTATGTCATCTGATAGGAATCAGATTCTCAAAGCATAGTGTGCTGTCTTGATATGACCATCTAAAGACTTTTTAAAATTCCTAGCATTTTGACTATATTAGATATTTGATAAAAGTTTGATCCAAAAAGGTGTGGGATCACTGGGAATCTGTGAATAATGGTATGTTCTCTATAACGTCTGCTTTATCATCTGATGCTCTTTCTTTTCAACTACAAAGAAGAAAAATCAGAGCTTCAAAAGATCAGTAGAGTACCCAGTTTTCAGTCCTGTTCATGTAAACTAAATTAGCCAGACAAAAGGTAAAAAGTATATTAATGCAGGTATATTCAGACCTAAAAACCATCCACTTTCTAAATAGTACTGTCAAATTGAATCATGTACCTTGGCATATATATCTTTAATCCATAGTTCTATAATGTAGCTTTTTAATAAGTATCCTTCAAACACACACTCAATCTCCTTCCTGTAAATTGTTCTGTGACATCCTTGGCAAATCTTCATTCAGTTTACACGATAGAAACCATATTAGATAAAAGTTTAACAGTATCACAGAGATCTCTATCTTATAATCATCCACAGATTTAATCACAAAGCTTCCTAAGGATGGAAATTCAGAAAAACCTAGGACACTTGGGTGGATACATTTCAAAAAAGAATGGGAGTCCACTACTGGACAGCATGACTATCAAACCTTCTGGGGATGACCTCAAGACATAACTTTAAATACCAGAATAGCCACATCTTCCTCTTTTATTTTTTAATTTTTATTTATTTTTGCTTAAAAAAGTGTTTTGTCCATTAAGTGGTTAAAACTTAAGGTTACCCATCCAAGGAGCAGGAGATGAAGGTTCTCAGTTTGATGGACAACAGCTCAGAGAACCCTGATGTCCCAAAATATTAGGTTTCTCTTCTAATAATGTTGGAAATATTGCCTACTGTCATGATTAATCTGAGCCACAGCACAAGCTGATTGTAGGTGACACAGTCACAGAGCAGCGCTCGTGTTGGTTTCCACACACCGTCAAATCTGCTACAAATGCAGGGGTGAATGGGAAAGAACTGTGATACCAGGTTTCCCAGTGGCTAATAGATTGTGACAAGAAAGAAGGAAACCTTTATTTTAATTCAAAAAACAAAAGCCAAATAGCAAAACTTATGTACGTGCTGAACTTTTTTTTCTTCCTCAAGTGGAAAACATTGACTTGCTAACAACTCTTGGCTGGCATCAAGGGAAAGTGGAGGTATTTGCAGATGTGGAGGAAGACATACAAAACATTTTTCAAATCAAAGGCTTGAATTATTGCACTGGGTTCATGAAGTTTCACAGGCATCTAGACACACCATTGTCTTCGCCCTGAAACAAGCTGCCCTTTCTATTCAAGAAAGAAAACAACCCAATGTTTCTTACAATCAGATCTGTATGTATCAGGGAGCTATCTATATTTTGAAATTCTTTGCATTGTCCGTGGAAGAGTGTGCTGTTTGGACCCAACAATGGCAACATTGATTTTAGGATTTTTGAATTTTGGTTGTACAGAGCAAACAGTGAAAGAAAACTGCCGGCTTTCAGAACTACAAGAGTGCTCTTACATAAACTCACTTCTCTCCTGGCTGTTTTACATAGCCAAAGATCAATACTGCTCATTCAGCCGATGTTATTAACCCCATTTATCAGCTTCTCTCTTAAGAAAAAAAAAAATTGAAAGGATCTTGCCGACAAAGTTATGTCATCTTCCGCTCGTTCAATCGTAGAGTGGATAATCCACTTTGTTGTGCACCCCCAACAATTGAGCCTTGTTTATGAAGTTACATTTATTAAGTGAAAGTATTTGGAAACTGATGGTACATTCAAGCTTGGTTGCCATGGGCAGTAATCATGGCAGAAAGTCATGACCTCCCCGTTATGCAGCGAGTAACTAATTGAAATGATACAAATTACTCCGATTCTCTGTCTGCCAATTTAGAGCCTGGCTCTGGTCAAGGGTCAAATGAGCTCCTATTCACGAAACTATGTTTGAAGTAGCTGCTACCATAGCAAGCGGGTTCCGTGTGGGCATCACTACTCCTTTGGACTTTACCACATACTGTGACGAGACAGTAAAGCAGGGAGTTCCAAACCCTACCTTCGCCAGCACATCAAAAGCATACTGTTGTCATTTGGTTTGTGCTACTTGTCAACAGCACTGGACATGGTTTGCTAAACTTCACTGGCTAGAAATAAATGTTGTATTCAGAAGCCACTTAGGGAATCCGTCCTCCTTAGCCTGCATATTTCATCGGCTCTCTGATATGCCCAGGGCAGAGGAAACCAAATGCCATAAACTCAATATGGAATGATTCTCAACTTATCAATTCCCATCAATTCCCATCAAGTGTCATCCTTTTCAGCCCCGGCACATATACACATTCCTGCCAAATAAATAAGACAAGTTAAAAGCCTAAAATGTGTATAACATGCAAGTTCTTTCTTCAAAGCATTATCGGGATGATTATCTCTATTTGAGAAATGACACTAAATGTTAATCTAATTGAATCTGGGAAATGTGGCAATAAAAAGTTAATAATTTACAGAGAAATTGTTCTTCAGAAAATTCTAAGTGAATGCCCACTAAATGAATTTCAGGAGTTGTGCTCAAAGGCACATAAGGTATGTGACAAATGCAATGGCTTACTTTGAATATGTTTCTCACACTACCCAAACTACTTGTTTTAAAGAAGCATGCTGATACGTATATGTGTGTGGAGGCACATAGTCTGAAAAATACCTAGAAAAAATGAGAAAATATCTCCTCGAGTCAGCTGAAAATAATAAGCTACTTGAGTGTTTAAATTTTAGTCTGAAGATTGGATTCGGGGGTGTACCCAACGCTATTTCTAAAGTCAGATTTACCTACAATTAATGCATATAGAAAAGTCTCATAAATTTTCATTGAATTTTTTTTCTATTTTTAAAGTGATATGAAATTTACAAAGCAAGAAGGTGCAAGGCTAGGTTGGACATCCTCTGTAGCCAATTCTCCTTAGTACCCTAGCAGATACTACCTAACTATTTCCCATCTCAAATTTCAGCAATCTCAGAAAAAGGCAAAACCTTGGTGAATCCATTTTGAATGACATTAATAGGCTGTCTCCAAATTTGCATCAGAACAGCAAGGTAATAAAATTAGACTGCAAAAGAGCTACAATATTCTGCAAGCCCCCATCACTGTACTTCACATGTCTGGCCAGCAGACACCAGTCTGGGTTGAAGGTAGGACCTGGGTGCTCAAATTCACACTTTTGGTCAAATCAAGAGCATCACCCACAAGCTTCTGTAGGAATAATGGGCTCAAGTTGAAGAGCTCTGTTTAAAGAATTAATGGTGTTAACAGCCAGAGCTGAATTCAAATCCCAACTCTGCCACTTACTATGAACCCTTGGCAAATATTCAGCTTCTTCTGACATCAAATTTCTCATGTTGTATAAAAAACATTTTAATACAATGTCTGGCATAGAGTAAGTGCCTTTATCAATGACAGCTCTTATTATTACAAACAGTAAAAATCCCTGCTGAAAAAAGACAGTGCTAGAATAAAACCCAGAACCTAAAAGAAAACTTTCAGTTAAACATTGCAGTCAATTAGGTAGCTTACTACTATCATAAGAGCTGTAGAAATTCACAAATATTTATTCCATTGCAAAGATTCCAAATCTCAGAAATAAATTTCATTTTTCATTAATTTGTTCATTAAATAAATAGGCCCTGGAAATAATACAACAGGGAGTAAGACCAACATGTTTCCTGCCCTCATCCAACTTACAACCCAGTAAACCAAGTGAATCCACAGGCATAGTAAATCTTTTTTATTTATTTATTTATTTATTTTTATTTTTTTTAACAGGCAGTAAGTCTTTTTTTTTTTTTTTAATTTATTTATTTATGGTTGTGTTGGGTCTTCGTTTCTGTGCGAGGGCTTTCTCTAGTTGTGGCAAGTGGGGACCACTCTTCATCGCGGTGTGCGGGCTTCTCACTATCGCGGCCTTTTCTTGTTGCGGAGCACAGGCTCCAGACGCGCAGGCTCAGTAATTGTGGCTCACGGGCCTAGTTGCTCCGCGGCATGTGGGATCTTCCCAGACCAGGGCTCGAACCCGCGTCCCCTGCATTGGCAGGCAGATTCTTAACCACTGTGCCACCAGGGAAGCCCGGCATAGTAAATCTTGAAATGGAGGTGTACAGAGTGTTATGGGAGTTCAGAGCATGGGACCTAATCTGTCTAGTTATACCCTGAATAGGGTCTTACCATTTACTGTTGACTAGAAAAAGCAAGAAAGAATTTGTGTCTTATGTTTTTCTCCAAAAAGCCTTTTTCAATTCTAGGGCAACTCTCACCAAGTGCTAAGGGAGGCAAATATACTGAACTTTCTTACCACAGTGCCCCTCGCTACACTCCAGTCTTATTTCAAGTTGGGTTACAGACCATTCCCTGAGCCCTTCCACCTCTGTGCTTTTCCTCATGCCTCCCATTCCCTTTGCCAACCTGTGGTGCCTTTCCCTACTCTTCCATCCTCAAAATCCCAATCCTTTTCAGCCTCCAGACTCATCTCCTAGGTCAACTTCTCTATGAAGCCTTTCCCAATTCCCCAAGCAAGTTGTTATCTTTCCTTCCTCTGGATTTCCCAGACTCATGATTTGGAAGCAACCGCCCACGTCACTTGCTCATTTGACTCCTGGGTATGGCCCTTGAATAAATTACTATGTCTTATATCTCCAAAGAGCATAAGCTTCCTGAGGGCGGGAATGAAGTCTCACGTCCAAACACCTAGCACAGTGCCTGGAACTTGGGGGAATTCAATAAATATTTGATAATGATAATGATTCTCTTTTTTCAAACTTTAGACTTTTCAACTGGTCAGCCCCAAGGAGCTAGGTACTAAATCACTAGAAATATTTACTACTAAGTGATTCTCCTGATTCTGAAAGAAATTAACAGAGCCACTCCACTCCTTCTAATAAAAGCATACATCAATCAAGTCAGCCTGTCCACAAATACTTATCGATCCTCTATTATTTACCAGGAACTGTGGCAGGGCCTGGGGATGCAGAAACTCATAGAGTTTACAGTCTTGTATGTAAGACAGACATTTAAAAAATGATTAGGGCTTCCCTGGTGGTGCAGTGGTTGAGAGTCTGCCTGCCAATGCAGGGGACACGGGTTCGAGCCCTGGTCTGGGAAGATCCCACATGCCGCAGAGCGACTAGGTCCGTGAGCCACAATTACTGAGCCTGCGCGTCTGGAGCCTGTGCTCTGCAACAAGAGAGGCCGCAATAGTGAGAGGCCCGCGCACCGCGATGAAGAGTGGCCCCCGCTTGCTGCAACTACAGAAAGCCCTCGCACAGAAAACGAAGACCCAACACAGCCATAAATAAATTAAAAAAAAAAAAAAAAAAAGATTAAAACTACCAGAGGCCAAATTCTTAAATGGACAAAAGACTCGAACAGATATTTTACAAGGGAAAGTGTACAAATGGCCAGTAGGCCCCAAATCATTAGTCATCAGAAAAATGTAAAGTAAAATCACAATGAGATATCACCAAATATCCATTACAATGGCTAAAATTAAAATGCCTGACAATACTTTGTGTTGATGAGGTTGCAGAAAACTGGAATTCTAGTGTACTACTGGTGGGAATGTAAAATGGGGCAACCACTCTGGGAAACTTTGGCAGTTTTTTATAAAGTTAAACATACTTCATGACACAGCAATTCCACTCCTTTGTATTTACCCAAAAGAAATGAAAACATATGTCTACCAAAGGCTGTACTCGAATGGTTATAGCAGTTTTATTCATAATAGCTAAAAACTGGAAACAATCCAAATTTCTACCAGCAGGTAAATTGATAAATAAATTGTGATATATCCATACAATAGAATACCACTTAGCAATAAAATGGAATGGACCACTAAAATGCAACAACATAGACAAATCTGAAAAACATTATGCTGAATAAAAGAAGCCAGGCACAAAAAAATACATATTGTATGATTCTATTTATATCAAATTCTAGAAAGAGCAAACTAACCAATAGTCACAGAAAACATGTCAGTGTTGCCTGTGGCCAGGAATGAAGGGAGGATAGACAGCAAAGGGGCATGAGGAAACTTTTGAGGATTATGGAAATGTTCTGTATCCGGGTGGTGGTGGTTACACAGTGTATACATTTGTCAAAATTCATCAAATTGTATACTTTAAATGGTTGCAGTATGTTATATGTAAATTATATCATAATAAGATTGATTTTTTAAAAAAACTGCCATGAGTGGGGCTTCCCTGGTGGCGCAGTGGTTGAGAATCTGCCTGCTAATGCAGGGGACACGGGTTTGAGCCCTGGTCTGGGAAGATCCCACATGCCGCAGAGCAACTAGGCCCATGAGCCACAACTACTGAGCCTGCGCGTCTGGAGTCTGTGCTCCGCAGCAAGAGAGGCCGCGATAGTGAGAGGCCCGCGCACCGCCATGAAGAGTGGCCCCCGCTTGCCACAACTAGAGAAAGCTCTCGCACAGAAACGAAGACCCAACACAGCCAAAAATTAATTAATTAATTAATTATTTATTTTAAAAATCATATGATTAAAAAAAACCTGCCATGAGTATTGCCAAGAAAAATACAGGATGCATTAATTGATAAACTAGATCTTAAGAGGAGTAAAAATGTCTGAATTAACTGTATAATTAATTTGGTTTTAACGCACTACTGTATATAAAGTAGATAACTAATAAGGACCTACTGTATAGCACAGGGAACTCTACTCAATACTCTGTAGTGACCTATATGGGAAAAGAATCTAAAAAAAAGTGGATACATGTATATGTATAACTTATTCACTTTGCTGTACAGCAGAAACTAACACAACATTGTAAATCACCTATAGTCCAATAAAAGTTAAAGTAAAATAAAATAAAATAATTAAAAATATTTTTTAAATTTGGTTTTAACCTGATATTGTCTGTTTAAAAAAGTATTCCTAGTATGTGCTTCTCCATAACTAAATTATCACCTTTTTGAGGGCATAGGAGGAAAGGAAATTCATGTCTATTAAATACCTTCTATAAACCTGGCATTGTGCTAAGAGATTTACGTAGGATATCTCACTTAATACTAACATTAATCCTGAAAGATAGGTATTATTTTCACCTCTTTATAGTCAATGCAATTAGGTCTCAGAAATTAAGTTACTTGTTCAATGTCACACAGTTTGCAAAGGTGGTGTCAGAGTTTGAATGCAAATCTGTCTACCTTCAAAGCCCAAACTCTCTTTTCCCTGGAGCTCCCTGAGTGATCATGGTTGACATTTCTCTGTGACTGTTTATTCTTCTTTTCCTTTCTGGAACATCCCTCTGCCTCTTCTCTTCTACCTGATTTCTTCCCCATCCTTCATGATACAGATTAGGGCCCCTTTTCCGACATAGAAACCTTACTTTCTTCCGAACTCCCAGACCAACAACTATCTTTGTCACTCCTCTTGGCATTTAATCTTAAAATGGCTTATTTCAGCATCTAATTATTTTATGCATAGGTCTTGTCTCCCCAAGCAGCTTGCAATTTCCTTGCAGGAAGGGATATATATTAGCTATAGTAACACATAGACACTGAAATCATAATGACTTTAATTAATGTCTCACTCATGCAAAGTCCAACAAGTCACAGTGGAGGAAGGAGTTCTCTGAAAAGTTGGCCAACATAGTTCTATAATTGTGATGCTTTTAATTATACATACCATGTATAAGCACTGGGCTACGTGCTTCACAGATGTTAGCTCATTTTTTTCCTTTTTCTTTTAAAATTATTTTTTAAACAGCTTTATTGAGGTATAATTTACATACCAAAAAAATTCACCCATTTTAAGTATATAACTCAATAATTTTTTGTAAACATACAGTTGTGCATCCATCACCATGATCCTGTTTTAGAATATTTCCATTACCCAAAGAGGTATTTCATGTTCATTTACAGTTAAT
The DNA here is from genome assembly GCF_965194825.1 of Balaenoptera physalus. NCBI lineage: Eukaryota > Metazoa > Chordata > Mammalia > Artiodactyla > Balaenopteridae > Balaenoptera > Balaenoptera physalus. The sequence goes on along the minus strand of NC_138882.1, from coordinate 142,217,968 downwards.
CCCTGTTCTCACCCCCTGCCCTAGGCAACCATGAATCTACTTTCTGTCTCTATAGATTTGTCTTTTCTGGACATTTAGTGTAAGTGGAATGATACAATATGTGGTCTTGCATGCCTAGCTTCTTTCACTTATAATGTTTTGGGGATTTATCCATGTTGTAGCATGGATCAGTAGTTCATTGCTTTTTATTGCTGAATAGTATTCCATTGCATAGATATATCATCATTTGTTTATCCAATCACCAGTTGATGAACATTTGTGTCCATCAAATAGGACCATTTCCAATTTTTTACTTTTATGAATATTGTTATCTCACAATATCTGAAACAGATACTTTGATCTTCATTTTACAAATGAGAAAAATCAAGGCTCAGAAAAGTAATTATCTTACTCAAGGTCAAATAGCTGGTAAGTCATGGAGTATAGTCTTTCTAGCTCCGAAGCCCTTGCTCTGACAGTGGTTTTCAGATTTGGGAACTTTGTTAACCTGAAAATTTAAAAAACAAAGATTTTTAATGTGAGAATAAACCTAAGTTTGTCATCTTTTGTATTTTGTAAAGGGCATTTAAAAAAACCAACTACCGGAACTTCCCCGGTGGTCCAGTGGTAAAGAATCCGCCTTCCAGTGCAGGGGATGCAGGCTTTATCCCTGGTCAGGGAACTAAGATCCCACGTGCCGCGGGGCAACTAAGCCCGCGTGCCACAACTACTGAGCCCGCACGCCTCAATGAGAGAGCCTGTGTGCCACAAACTACAGAGCCCACACGCTCTGGACCCTGTGCGCCACAACTAGAGAGAAGCCCGTGCCACAATGAAAGATCCCACATGCTGCAACTAAGAGCCAGTACAGCCAAAAATAAATAAATAAATAAATAAACAAATATTTATAAAAAATAAAAAACCAACTACCTTCTACCACCAGCATCACTTCATAAAAGAAAGGATATCTTTAGCACCTAAAGTAGAAGAATAAATTAGGCTTTATAGAAAAGCTACATTGTCTTTATTTTTCTCATATCTCTGCAAAAAGTTAGTGAAGACAAGCCCTCATTTAAGAATCACTGTGTCTAGTGCTTCCCTGGTGGTGCAGTGGTTAAGAATCCGCCTGCCAATGCAGGGGACACGGGTTTGAGCCCTGGTCCAGGAAGATTCCACATGCCACAGGGCAACTAAGCCCGTGCGCCACAACTACTGAGCCTGTGAGCTAGAGCCCACAAGCCACAACTACTGAGCCCATGTGCCACAACTACTGAAGCCCACGCACCTAGAGCCCATGCTCTGCGACAAGAGAAGCCACCTCAATGAGAAGCCCACGCACCGCAACGAAGAGTGGCCCCTGCTCACCGCAACTAGAAAAAACCTGGGCGCATCAACAAAGACCCAATGCAGCCAAAAATTAATTAATTATTTATTTATTTTTTAAAAAGGAATCACTGTGTCTAGTCACTTAACTACTTAATTAGTAGGGCTACAAACTGTGCTAAACTGAATTAGATGAAATACTTTGAGATGCTTTTATAAATGATGTTAGATAAAAAGTCAAGGTCTATTAACTTTCTTTCAATGTCTACAATAGATGTCTCCCAAAGGACGTGTTCTCTGTATAACAGTGTAGCACATGCAGTGAAGTGGCCTCTCTTTTCCAGGAATAGAGGGTTTAATCCCATCATATACCTAGAAACAGTTCCAGTGTCCTGGAGGAATTGTATTCCAAAACTCCAAAAACCAATCCTTCTGTAACCACACAACAGCCTGGTTAGCTTATATTCTCTTTCCCTAAGAACTGAAAAGTATATAAAATCCTTGGATGGTAATTCCATGGCAACAAATTTAAAAGATTTCATTGAAACCCAGCCTTCATGGAGGCTGAAAGAAACGTTGAAGTCTTGCTGACATTTGTTTCGTGGTTTCCATCCAGGTCCCAGTGGAACAAATGCCATAATTAGCCCTCAGAAGAGAGGCCAGAGATTGACGACGAGGTCCCTCCAGTCACGCCTCGAGGCCTTGCTAGACTGGGACGCTCACACTGTTGCTCTCTGCTTTGTAGCTGTTTGTGCAAGAACAAAAGGACTTCAGTCTGCCTTGCTATTAATCCAACTTCACAAGCATGAAATTTACAGACACACACAAGAATTCATCATTGAAACCTTTTCCCCTTGTCATGTTCAGCTGCTGAAAAGTGGGCACACTCTTGGATATGAATGTTAATAAAAAGAAAAGGGGGGGGGGGAGAATGGACAAGCTTTCTGAATCAGCTCTAGGCTCCCTCCACCTCCACCCACAGCTACAGGTTGACATCTTGGGAGTCTGACCTTTTGGGGAGAATGTAAGTCTCTCCACAGCATCTAGTTTGGGAAGATTTTGCTAAATTTTATTATCACCCTGAAGGTCAACTACTTTCTCTTAATAAATAAAACACACCTATAATGTAAGGCCAATAATTCAATCTGTAAAGTGAATGAAAAAAAGAATAGCACTCAAGTCATAAAGTGAACATTATTTGAGTAGAACCAAACCAGTGGTATCAACTAGTTTTGCTCATTTAACCTGTCTCCTCATCATCATATACCCATCATTTAGCTGCAGGGTGGATGTGTTCACACTGAACTATTAATCTGTTTCAAAATGCCATAACATTTCCATGAAGAACTTCCTAATTTTTTTTTCAGAAATTAAATGTCTGTTTAAAGTTCATTCCCTCCTGCTGTAACTAATTGAAATGAGATTTGGTTTATCTTTATGACATTGAAATATGATTGAGTTTCATAATAATAACAATAATGATAACTTGATAGATTTTAGGAGTAGTAGTTAATAGTTACAGTAATACGGGGGAGATCAGACTTGTCTATTCCCACCTAAACAGACCCCCATTATTTATAGAGAAGTGTGAATGAATGTCACATGATCTAACTACCAGTTCCTGATTTTGTATTTGTTTTCAGCTTGGACTGAATTTTAGAGCAGTACCATAAATGCACTGGAGCCTCAAAACAGTATTCCTTCAACAACCAAAGAAAGCATTAGCACACTGGCTGGGAAATACATTGAAATGCATTGCAGTTATGATGGAAAGAATCTGGTCTTGGGAAAATACAAAGAGGAGGCTTTTTCTTAGGGTCTTTTCCCCATTAATATACAGAAGAGTAAGTCAAACAAAACTGTAGCACTATAGAAATTACAATAAAATTTCCCAAATATCATTTCATTTGATCCTCAATCAGCCCTTTGAGAGTGACTAGTATTACAATCTCCATTTTACAGGTAAGGTCACTGAGATCCAGAGAGGTAAAAGACTTGTGCAAGGTCACAGACCTAGTTAACAGAAGACTTAACCCTGAAAGCCAGATCTTTCTATCTCCAATTTCAAATTCTTTTATCACCTACCAAGAAAATCAGGGAACGTGCACATTGGGCTCAGAAGTCAATGGAGAACTTAGTTTTTACTTAAACACCAACCCAAGTCAGCCTCCTGCCACCAACATGAGGCTTACCTTACCTAGAAGGTACACCAAAGATTCCAACTTTCAGCTGGCTTAGGGTTTTGCACTGCTGTATTTCATTATTACTATTGTCATCATTTATTGAGCACCTACTCAATGCCAGATGCTGTGTATCATTCTTCATCTCCATTTTTCAGATAATTTACTTGGCTATAGGTCCTGACCTCTACTTACCTCTCCAGACAACTTCCACCTCATCCTCTTTGCTCCAGCCATACTGAACTTCTGTCAAGTTATCAAAGACCCCAAACTCTCATCACACAGGCTGTTTCCTCTACCCAGAACACCCTTTCCCATTCTAGCTCACCCTACTTTCCCAGTTATTCTTCAAGCCTCAGCTTAAGTGACATTTCTCAGAGGTCTTCCCTGACTCCTGCACTTGGTTATACATCCCTTATGATCTCCTCTCATGGCACTCTAAGCTTTCATTTTCAAAGCATCCATTCTACTTTCTGAAAATTTCTTGTTTAAGGTCTGCCTTCCTGCTAGATTAGATGAGAGCAGCGATTGTGTTGATTTTTTATTGATATTTTCCAAAATATCAGTGGGAACCATCACCATTAATACAATTACGTGTTGTGTGAATGAGCGAATGAGTAGGAAACTGGGGCTCAGAGAGATTAAGCAATTTAAGTGGCTTAAGAGTAAGGATTCCTTCATTCAAATGTAACTGGGTAGAGCTGAGGATAAAAACATGTTTTAATAAGCATACCATAATCACCCTATTTAAGATTGCACACCATGCCCTCAGATCTGCCAACCCCCTTTACTCAGCCTTTTTTTTTCCTATAAAATATATCACATTCTAACATATTATTGATTTTAAATACTACTTCTAGCACACATGTGATTTTAGTTATTATTGTTTATTATTTCCCCTTACTAGAATGTGCACTTCATGAGGACAGGGATTTTTGTTGTTATTGCTCCCTCATTGTGAACCGTGCTTGCCAAAAAGTAGGTGTTAGTTAAATTAATAATTGTTGAACTGAATTGAAGGAATTCTTAGTGTCGAGATTTTCCTTAACACTTGTTAAACAAAATATATCTGTTTTAGGTACTAAAGATGACAAGTTCATTAGTTACATGAGATGGATGTGTGATCTGAATATACCCCAGGCTTCCCCACTGACCAGCTGTTAAGACCTCATCCCACCCTCAGCTTGGTTTCCTAATCTGTAATATAAGGGTCAGCAGGAAGGAGTCAAGAATCTGTCCTAATCCTAAAGGTGATCAGCCCTTTGATAATTTTCTAGCGAGGAGAAAAAATCGAAGAGGTTTATTCACCTCAGAAACTCTGCAAAAAGGCCTGTAAACCTGGGAATTCAACTAGCTCTATTTGCCAAAATGTGCAGAGGTGATATTTATTACGTACTTGACACTCCAGAGGGAACACTCCTGTACAAATATGTCATGCCGCTTTGAACACAAGCAAAGCGGGAATCAGATTCTGTCTCCTTGCTGCATCCCAAGCCAAGGTGACTGTTGTGGTTTCAATTCAATGTATTTATATCTCATCACCAACACTCATCACCAAGGGAGCCGGTTCAGAGCTGAGCTGTAAAGATCATGTAGGGAGTAGTGCTCAGATGTACACCATGCCTGACTTATGCCAATGAGTTTCAACACTCATTCATTCCAGATGAGCATCAAACTCTGTGATAAATAGTAAGAACAAGAATTCAGATTGCAATGAATGCAAAAATAAATAAGTAAGTAAAGCAATGCTGAAATTATTGAGTGAGAATCTGATGTGGGAAACTGTCCTCTCTTCTCCATCCTCAATGCAAAGACCACAATTCATTCTCATCATCTCTTGTCTGAACTACTATAGCAGCCTTTTACTGCTCTCCATACCTCCAATCTACCCTCTATACTGCAGACATAAGAATCTTTCTAAAATGCCTCCCTGAACTTGTGGCACTCTTCAATGTCTCCCCAGCTCTTCCAGGAAAACTCCATAGCATAACCCACAAGTCCCTCTTTGACCTCGCCCCTGCCCATCTCTCCACACCATCACCTCCCACTGCTCCGTACACACTCTATGCTCTAGCTACACTGAACTACCTATAGTTGTCCTAAGTACCCAGTTTTTTCATGTTTCTATACCTTTGCGTATGCTGTTCCATTTGCCTAAAACACTTTTTCCTATAGTTTCATCTATTCAACTCATTCATCATTTAAGATATGTCTCTGCCAGATAGTTTTTCTTGATTTAATTCTATCCTAGTCTGAATTAGATTTATTTTTTTTTAAACTGTTCTTAAATTTATTTATTTATTTATTTATTTTTGGCTGTGTTGGGTCTTCGTTTCTGTGCGAGGGCTTTCTTTGGTTGTGGCGAGCGGGGGCCACTCTTCATCGCGGTGCGCGGGCCTCTCACTATCGCGGCCTCTCTTGTTGCGGAGCACAATCTCCAGACGCGCAGGCTCAGTAATTGTGGCTCACGGGCCTAGTTGCTCCGCGGCATGTGGGATCTTCCCAGACCAGGGCTCGAACCCGTGTCCCCCGCATCGGCAGGCAGACTCTCAACCACTGCACCACCAGGGAAGCCCTGAATTAGATTTATTAGACAAATATTTCTTTGATTCAACAAATATTTATTGCAGACCTACTAGAGATAAAATAGTGTGGTAGTTTAAAAACAAAAAATTGCTACAGATTTTTTTGCCATTCCCCCCATCAAGAGGGAGGGTCAATGTCCATGGAATCTGTAAAGTTTTGTGGCACAGAAGTGATGCTATGTGACTTCCATGACTAGGTCATTAAAAAAAATATAGCTTCCACCTGATCTCTTGAAATACTCACTTTCTGACAATCCCTTTTGGGATACTTCGTTTCAGAACCAGCCCTCAAGCTGTGAGAAGGACAAGTTACATGGAGAGGCCACATGTGTCTCTGGTCTTCAATCCCAGCTGAGCCCATCTTTTGAGTTCCTTCTGACCAGGGGCCAGAGAGTTAGGTAAAGGTGCCCACAACTTGTTCCAATCCCCAGCAATTCAGGTCTTCCCAGTGGAGACTCCCCCCAACCCCCAACATCAAGAAGCTTCTGCTACAAGACACTTCTGCTACAGTAGACAGAATTCTCAGATGGCCCCCAAGATTCCCCCCCACACCCCTTGTGTTTACATCCTACTTAATCCCCTTCCTTCAGTGTGTGTTGACGGGAAAGGGGAAGGACTGTGGATAGAATATCATTCTATATGTGATATCTATAACACAATATCATTCCCTCAATTGTGTTATATGGCAAAGTGAAGGGATTTTGCAAATGTAATTAAGGTCCCAAATCAGACGATTTTGTTAAAAAAAAGGGAGATTATCCAGGGTGGGCCTGACTTAATAAAGTAAAAGCTATTAAAATAGAGATTGTGCCATTTCTGCCAGCCTTGAAGAATAAAGCTGCCATGTTGTGAGAGGGCCATGTGGAAAGGGACTGCCTTCAGGGGCTGAGAGCAGCTCCCAGCAGACAGTTAACAAGAAAGTGTGAACACCAGTCCTACAACCATAAGGGACTGAATTTTGCCAGCCACATGTGAGCTTGAGAAAAGCCCTCATCTCCAGAAAGAGACACAAACCAGCCAACATCTTGATTGCTTGATTACAATCTTGCAAGTCTCTGAGCAGAGGACGCAGCTAAGCTGTACCTTAAGCCTCCTGACCCACTGAGAGAATAGATGTATGTTATTTTAAGCTGCTGTATTTCTGCTAATTTGTCACACGGCAGTAGGAAACTAATACACCTACTGTGTACCTTGTCTGAATTCCTGACCCACAAAATCTGTACACATAATGAATGACTTATTTTATGCCACTAAGTTTGGGGTTGTTTGTTCATGCAGCAATAGATAACTGAAACAAGCAGCCACTAAAAAAGACAAAAATCCTGTCTTCATTGTATTCTTGCCCCTTGCTGGGAGGGAAGACAGACAATAAAATAAATAAGTAAAATATGGAGTGTGTTGGTTGGGCCAAGTGCTATAAGATGAATAAAACAGAAAATGGGGATGATGACTTCTGGGGGTAGTTTCAGTTTTAGACTGAAAAGTTCAATCTAGTTGTTCAAAATATTTAACAACTACAGATGTTTGAGGAACACTGACCAAGCAGAGCAGTGGCTGACCACAGTGCTAGAACAGGATCCTGGAGGTTCCTTGCTAGGTTAGGCATTAATTGTTTAGTTTTGGGATCTTGTATATATTTGTAGCTTCTTCAGTCTGATAGGAATAGGTATGCAGTACCTCCACCTCCACCTCATTCATTAATTCATTTAACCCTCTGCTCAGCAAAAATTCACTGAGTACTTATTACATTAAGCCAAATGAGAGATGAGGAGCTCCATGAGCACTGCCCACTGAGCTCCTGGGCCTTGTTGTCCAGCTGAGGAAGTGAGATACATACATGAGGAGTACTAAGCTACAGCAGTGCTAAGTTCAAGAGTACTGTTATATTTCCCTGTCTCACCTACTAGACCTTGGCTATCGGATTATAAAAGAGAGAGAAGCTGGGATGATCAGGAAATCTTCTGGAAGTGGTGGGAATGGAGCTGAAACTTGAAGGTTGGATATTTCCATAGGACACCTTATTCATCTTTGATTGGCCCCTAGTGCCTCGAACAGAGAGTGTAAATGTATGAAATGTGTGCAAACCACCTGACCAAAAGCAGTCGGCTAACTGATGATGGATCTATCCCACACTCAGCCGGAGAATCCTTCTCAACACATTTAAAGCCAATGATCAATGATCAGAGATGACACATAAAATAAAATCCATAAGCCATCTCTGGTAGCTTCACATCTTGGACATGGTAGGTTCTAATATTAGTTAATTAATCAATAGCCCACGTAGGGAGAAAGAGAAAACCATTTTTAGAAACAAAAACTACTCTAGAGAGAAAAGAGATGGTCTAGGAAGGAAGTTGTGTACTGTGTGAAAGCTCAGGTTTATCCCATCACGCATAAGCTCTTTCATTTGAAGAAAGACAGCCTTGGTTTCGGTTTTGAAGTCAGACTGAGCTAGGTTCAAATCCTTGACCTCTACCCACCAAATGCCAATAGTAGTCCCCACCCTCGTTGTGACAACAAGACATTGCTAAATGTTCCCTCAAGGAAAAACTGCCCTGGTTTTGAACCCCTGAATGAAATAAACAACAGAAAACCCCTACCTTCATGTAGCTTGCATTCTAGTGGGAGGATAGACAATAAACAAATAAATATATTTATAAGGTAAATTCAGGCATGGAGAGGTGGGGGAGGGGTGGCTGATAGTTCCTTTCCCATTTGCTTCTCTGGATAAAAAAGAGCCAAGAACCATTCTGAAGATAGTAGCATAAGCATCAGACCCTGATGAAAAGATATTTCACTGGGGCTTCCCTGGTGGCGCAGTGGTTGAGAGTCTGCCTGCTAATGCAGGGGACACGGGTTCGAGCCCTGGTCTGGGAAGATCCCACATGCCGCGGAGCGGCTGGGCCCGTGAGCCACAGCTGCTGAGCCTGCGCGTCTGGAGCCTGTGCCCCGCAACGGGGCGGGGGGGGGCCGCGATGGTGAAAGGCCCGCGCACCGCGATGAAGAGCGGTCCCCGCACCGCGATGAAGAGCGGTCCCCGCACCGCGATGAAGAGTGGCTAGAGAAAGCCCTCGCACGAACCGAAGACCCAACACAGCCAAAAATAAATAAATAAATAAATAAAGTAGCTATAAAAAAATTTAAAAAAAAATCCTTTAATGCAATTTGAGAGTCCCAATCATTTAAAAAAAAAAAAAAAAAAGATATTTCACTGATAGGCAAAAATCACAGAAATGGACATTGAATGATCTGGAATAATATCAGAAAGAAATAAGATTATCATTTAAATAACCATATTGAAGGTCCAACATTCATCTCTTTTGGACATATTCCTGTGCATGGAAAAATAACCTCATCAACACAAGCACAGGACATCTACACACTAACGGGAAAAATTTCTCCTGCCTTCTCTCCAGCTATGGGCTATTTTTTTTTGAACACTTTGGAAAGAATTTAGAGAGTGTCCCCATTCAATGAAGCCTCAAATTATGAAATAAGGCAAGATCACATAATAATAAAGAGTTATTTGGAACATCACTGAAATCATTTTTATCATAATGTCATTTAAATGAGGTAAAACTTGGTTTTAAACAACTAGATTTAAAAATCTTATATGTACATAGCTTTTGTACAATTTATTAAACCAAAGCAAAACCACAAAACTAATAAAATTCAAGTTACATAGTGGCTGTGGTTTTGCAAAAACTAGCTTGCCATTCTAAACATGCCCCAGTTTGGCATGGCACACCAACGCCCCTGTGTGCTGTGTGATGATTCGGTTCTCCCACCTCTTCTCTCACTTAGAATTACTGTGAAACCTTTGTCCTTAGAGTAAGCAGTGATATAATTTGACCTTCCTATGGTGTCAACACATCATTTTCTTATTAGATCTGCTGCCTCTGTTCTTTCCTCATTAGCCCACTAAAATTACCCCATCTAAACACAAATGCAAACTTAGAGAAAGGTGCCACAGGGCAATACCAGGTTATAAAGGGGTCATTTGAGTGTCTGGAATATGCTTATATGATCTTTTTTCTCTTCTTTCCTAAGATTATCATAAAGTTCTAAATTTATAGGCTTTTGTAGAGAACTCTAGGACCCCTGATGATACATCCATGGAACCCTAGACCCCAATTTGAGAGGCACTGGTATAATGGCTAGTAACATCAGAATCAGAATGCCCAGGATTCAAAATTCTGGCTCCGACACTTACTAGAAATATTTTGACTATCAAAGGACCACGTGCCACCCAAGACCGGGTCCCACAGAAGTTTACATCTGGACAAAACAGGCCTGGATTAAAACTGTGAAGTCATATGTTTGTGTTTCCCTGGCCTTGCCTTTCCAATGCCTCTCTTCCCCTCTAGGTTCTCAGCACCACCTCCACTTGAGACACCAGGCTAGGTCCTGGTCAGCCATCAGCTCATCATTCTACCTCATTGCCACACTCCTAAATCCATCCCAAAATACCAGGGTAGAATGCTTATCTGTGGACTTTCAAAAATCATTTGTTAAGCTGTTTAATAGTTGAAAGAGTAAATACTCTAAGAAACTGTTACTTCCCCACCTTTGACTCCTAATAAAGGGTAGAGCAGGAAAAAAATCATTTGTTGAGCAACTACTACATGCTATACACTTTGAATACTTAATTTCATTTAATCCTCTCAATGAAACCAGCAAACTAGGTATTGGCCAACCCTCAGATGCAAAAACCACTGCATCTCTAATGCCAAGCAAAGTCTCTGAGAAACACTAAGAGTTCAATAAATGTTTATTGAATGAATGAAGGTCACCTTGACTGAGGTTACAGAGCTAGTAACTGGAAGAGATAGGATTCAACCCTAAGACTGACTCCATGGCTTTTAATGCTCTTTCCTCTACACCAGGGGTCAGCAAACTTTTTCTGTAAAGGGCCAGATAGTAAATTTTTAGGCTTTAAGGGTCACACAGTCTCTACTGCAACAGCTCAACTCTGCCATTGCAGCACAAAAACAACCATAGACAGTACAGAAACTAATGAACGTGACTGTTCCAATAAAATTTTATGGATGGATACTGAAATTTGAATTTTATATAATGTTCACATGTCATGAAATATCATTCTTCTTTTGATTTTTCTTTCCAACCATTTAAAAGTGTAAAGTCGTTGTTACCTTATGGGCTGTACAAAAATGGATAGTGGACTGGATCTGGCCTGCAGGCCATAGTTTGCCAACCCCTGCTCTACACCAGGCTACCTCCCAAGCTCCCAACTCTCTTAGGTCCTCCCCCCCAAACAAATGGAATGCATGGAATTCAGATGGTAGAATTTCAGATCTTGATCAGTTAAATGAGATCAAATCTTTCAACTGCCTGTGAAGCTGTGCAGGCGGTGGCCTATCTCCCCCAAAGCACATGGAAATCCATGACTTCTCAGGCCCGGTATACACAATGCCTCTCCTCTAACCATAGCTCTGCACGCTGACTTTCAAAAAAGTTCTAGATTATTTCAGGATTAAGTCAGGCGCTAAATAATAAAGTTGGTCCATTCCAAGAGAGCAATTATCTAATCTGTTAATGAAAGAGCAGTCACATATCATAGCAAAATCTCATCTGGTGTATTCATTACAGGCAAAATTAAGATAAGTGAAACTTGCTTTATCTCCTTATTAAGTCAGGAAAATGACTACATATATTTTCCAGATAAGAGGCTGTTTAGAAGATGAAACTCTATGATATTTTACAGATGTAGCTTTCATTTTCTTTTTTTTTCCCACTTTTTTCCAGCTTTATTGAAATATAATTGACATAACATTATGTAGGTTTAAAGTGTACAATGTGATCATTTGATACACACATATATTGTGAAATATTTACCTCAATAAGATTAGGACATTCCTCAGCTCATCTTACATAATTACCTTTGTTGTTGCTGTTGTTAGCGTGAGAATGTTAAAACTCTACTCTCATAGCAACTTCCTAGTGTATTTATTGAAAGGAAATGAAATCACTATCGCAAAGATATATCTGCACCTTCATTTTCTTTTTACCAAGGAAATTCAGAATAACTTGCCTTACTGTAAATCACAGTAACTCTAGTTGTTTTTTTCTCTCTCCAAATGAGACATTGCCTGACATCTAACATGTGGTAAGATCTGAGAAAACTTTCCACAGATTGGTAAAATTCTTTCTACATGAATATGTAATGTAATCTTCTTGTTAAACAAGAATAGATAATTTCTCCCAAAATGAATGCAATAAAGGGGCATAGAAAGAATAAATAATTCTAATACTGTTCTTTAATTCTGCTTGTAATTTTCCAAATTCCAGACTGATGGCAGCATAGTGGGCCTATTCTACTACCACTATTTCAAAATGTTCAGCCTGGGGGAAATCCACAGGGACAGTAGTTACTAAAAAGCCCAAAAAAATGCAGTAAACTTCCATCATTTTATAGCAAAAGAAAGTCATTATTTGTCTATATTTGTCTATCTTACTTATGCCTGCATTCAACAAACATTTACTGAGCACCAAGTATGAGGCCAGGCATTATTCTAAGTGCAATAGGGGAATCATAAAAATATAATCTTCATCCCCAAGGAACTCAGAGTTTAATTAGGGAGAAGATGCTGCTGAGATGATAATGTTAATTATGTCAAGCACATAATCACTGTTGAGATGTGTGGCACTGTGCTAAATGATCTACTTACAAAATATCATTTAATGTGACCCCCACCCAAATAACTTATGAGATGGGTGTTATTATTATTCCCACTTTACGGATTAAAAAATCGAGGTTTAGATAGGCTAATTAGGCCATGGGTTTTTTTTTTAATTTAATTTTTATTTTATATTGGAGTATAGTTGATTTACAACGTTATGTTAGTTTCAGGTGCACAGCAAAGTGATTCAGTTATATATATACGTATATCCATTCTTTTTCAGATTCTTTTCCCATATAGCTTATTACAGAATATTGAGTAGAGTTTCCTGTGCTATACAGTAGGTCCTTATTGATTATCCATTTTATATACAGTAGTGTGTATATGTTAATACCAAACTCCTAATTTATCACTCCCCCCCACCCTGCACCTTTCTCCTTTGGTAACTATAAGTTTGTTTTCAAAGTCTGTGAGTCTGTTTCTGTTTTGTAAATAAGCTCATTTGTATCATTTTTTTAGATTCCACGTATAAGTGATATCAAATGATATTTGTCTTTCTCTGTCTGACTTACTTCACTTAGTATGTGGACCTAGAGATTACCATACTAAGTGAAGTAAATCAGACACAGGCCATGGTTATATAGCTAGTAAGTAAGTAGGTCTGGGATATGAATCCAGGAAGACTGACTCTAGAGCCTGCTAAACTGAAAGTTGTATATCAATAACCATAACACAGTGTTGCAAGTAGCAAATGTTCTAAAACAGCGGCAGATAAAATGTAACAAAATTTGAAGGGAGAGGTAATTTGACTAAGGCAAATCAAGGGAGACTTCATGGCTCTGGGATGGAGGAAATTTTGAAATGGGGAGAAGGGAGGAAGGAAATTCTAGGAAGAGAGGACGGCATGAGCAATGGCACAAAGATGGGAAACAGAGGACCATGTTTAGGAAAAAGCAGATAAGTCCAGTTTGGTACCAACTATACATTAATGGGTGAAAGTTAAAAAGACAAGGGAGGTTTTACTCACAAAGACCATTAAAACTAGACAAGTAGACATTTATATGCTACTTTAGAGTGTACCAGACTCTATGAGGCAGCTAATATCTTCATTTTATAAAAGAGAAAATTGAGGTTCAGAGTAACAGAGTTACCAGCCCAGGGTCGTGCAGTCAGTAAGTTTTAGATCTCATTAATTTATTCAAAAGATATTCATTAGCCCAGGTACTGTGCCAGGTACTAAAGACAATTATGAACCGGACATAGTCATTGTCTTCACAGCACCGCCAGTCTAGGTAGGAAAGACAACCATTATAAAGCAGATCGCTGCAATCAACTGTGGTGTGTGCTACAGTGGATTAAGTATGAGGTGCTCTGTGAGCCTCATAGCCCAGGACCCACCTGGAGACAGGGGAGGCCTCAAGTGTCATTTAAGCCTAGACTTGAAAGATGCACAGGAGTTAGCTTGATACTTGGGGTGGGGTTGCGATGGGCATATGGTCGAGAGGAATATTCCAAGTAGAGCATTTCAGGTATGCATGAAGGCCCAGAGGAGAGAGAAAATGTGACATCTTCCAGACAGTGAGAAGTTTAAAGGAAAGAGTCCAGAAAGCAGAAGCTGGAGAAGATGGTAGACACCAGATTCTGAGGACAGAGGGGCACCCACTGAAAGTTTTTAAGCAAGAGATGGGAGGGTAGGAGGGGTGTTATGGTTAGATTTAGGTATCAAAAGGACAGAAAGCTGTGAAAGAGAGCTAGGAATAGATAGGATAGGACAGAGGCCAGTCTGAAGGCATTTGGAACTCAAACCAAACATTATTTGATTCAAAGATCACTTTCTACTCTTTCTCTGGAGACTGTAGAGCATCTGTGAAGCTTTAGAGGAGGTGAGTGACATCAACAGATCTATGTACTGAAAAGATCAGACTGAAGCAGCATGGATAACTCACTCGTTCTTTTCTTCCTTTTTCTTGTTTTTAAGTCAATAAATATTTGTCAAGGTCCTATTACATGTTAGGCACTATGCAGTAGTTTTAGGCCTGGAAATAGGAAGAAGGTGTGTCATTAGCAGGGATACAAACACTTTTTTAAAGTCTGTTGTCTAATATTCCTTTAAGACCCAATTTGAAAGCCCTCATTGCAAAAAACTTTCCCTGTCTCTGCCCTTCCAATTCAATTTAAGACTTTCTTAGCATCGCCACTTAGTCTGTTCTATGAAATCACACAACACTGCTGCCATTATTTCAGAATCATTCACTAATTGCTGCACACATGTCTTATCTCAAGTGTTCCTCAGGACTTTCATCTGCATTGTTTTTAAGTTCTGGACACAAACAGATGTTTAGCTAAGAGGCCTGAGAGATTGAATGAATGAATGGACAGGATTGCAAGAGGACAATCTTTGAATGTTTGCTGCTCTATTACATCTTATCACCGGTTCCATTCTCCTCATTATTCCTGAAGGCAGTAGTTACATACACTACTGTATAACTTACAGTAGTGTAATTTTAAAAATTAAAAAAACAATCAACCCTGTACATACCATAATATCTCCCCCAATCATTACAAATTCTTGCTTCTTATAAGGTACATGGAGGAATTGGCTTGGATTATAAACACCATGGTGGCTGGTATTGTAAAAGAACAAGGAAATTCAAGAGAGCAATAGATTCATATCCACAATATTTACAAAACACCTGCTGTGTGTAAGACATGCTTTGTATCTGCTATGAACCTATTTTCTACAGGGAAAAGAGAACATTCATTAACTCTTTGGAAAAAAAAAAGAAGCTCTTCGTAGGTGCCAGGAAACATGCTAGGAGTGGTATTTGCATTATTTCATTTTTAAGGCTTCATAGTAAAGCAGTAGGATACATGCAGGTATTTCTTCTACTGCTCAAATTTTTACCTGACTATTGGATATACCTTGATTGATTGAATGGGGGAATAGATTTTGCATCATGTGAACTTTAATTGGTCATTACACAGTTATAATAGGAAATTATCACCTCACCTTAAAAAGCTGGTATCCCAAGAGTAGGGTAACATTCAGCAGCTTTGTTTGAGCAGCTGGCATAACTTACTTGGCTTTACGTTCTCTTGTTAACTGTTTGTAGTTATGAGCTATGCTGCTGTTTATTTCACAGGCCTAGAAATCTATTGCTTTTGACTGATCTTATGTTTTGATCATAATTTGGTGACTTTTAGGTTTGTTTCTGTTCTGTTTTGATCCCTCAATTTACGATTTTTAGCTTGCAATAACAAAATATACTAGTTTCCAAGGGTTGCCGTAAAAAATTACCACAAATTTGGTGGCTTAAAACAATAGAAATTCATTTTCTCACAGGTCTGGAGACGGAAATGTCCCAAATCAAGGTGTTGGCAGGACTGGTCCGCCCTGGAGGCTGTGAGGGAAAATCCATTTCTTACCTCTCCCCTAGCTTCTGGTTGCTCTCAGGAATCCTGGGCGCTCCTTGGCTTGTAGATGCATCACCTCAATCTGTCTCTGTCTTCACATGGCCTGCTCCTCTGTGTCTGGATGTCTTTTCCTCTTCTGTCTCTTATAGAAATAGGTGTCATCAGATTTAGGGCTCACCCAATTCATCCAGGATGATATCATCTTCAGATCCTTAACTCAATTACATCTGCAAAAATCCTTTTTCCAAATAAGGTCACATTCACAGGTTCTGGGTGGGCATATCCTTTGGGGTGGGTGGGGCAGTGGCATTATCTACTCATAACAATACTTATAGCTATTTTTTTTTAACACAAACTTTAAAGCTGCAAACCCCACAAGAAAAAATAAAGTAATTGTTATTACAAGTTAAATATTCTAGCTCCCAGCCTGTTTTTCCTCCACTGAAACAATTGTTTTATAATGAAACTGTTGTTATAGGTGAATAAATAATTCATATAAATGAATAAATAACCCAAGCTTTCAAAGGCTTGAAACTAGTTGTTAATGTCTGAAAAGCCCTCAAAATAATACCTTACATAGAGCATATGTTATCTGAGTTAGATAAATAATAAACAATGTGTTACAGAGAAGCAGAGTGTATTACTGTCCCATTTTTCAGATGAAGTAATAAGGAGCTCAGTGAGGTTCATTACTAGCTCAAATGGTGACAGGCTATGATTCAAACTCACATTGTCTGACGCCAAAGCCCACGTGTCCTTGCATGGGCTGCACCAAGGTGTCCTTGGGGAAGCTGGGAGGAAGCAGGTTGAAGGTCACCATGACTCTGCTCACACTAACCCTCAGGGTTGATCCACCAGAGAAGGGATGTTCACCAGAGAAAGTTCTGGGGCCAAGTCAGGTCAGTTACCATGAAACTGGTCTGAAATTCGCTGATGTGTAAGAGACCTGAAAATCTGTGGGGAAAAAGAGACACAAACTGGGGGCTGGTGGAACAAAAAAGGGATTCGATGTAAAATAGAAAACCTGGTGAGGCACTGGCTGTCATTGAGGAAGTGGAATTAGGTGAAAATAGAGAATGTGATGAGTCTTTGGGGTGACGGGTGCCCCCAGCCATCCAGGAGCTGAGGCCTTCACGGGCCAGGCCTGCCTGCAGAACATACTTGATAACACCTTCTTCATAAAGGCTGAGTGAAGATACACCCCAACCATGTCCAAGGTATAGGAGAGGTGCCTCATTTCCCCCACAGCACACAAGGAAGAAAGAACAGGAGAGAAGGAAATCAGATAGGTTATGTTTCATAAAGAAATGCAAAAGGTAGGCTCTGGAAACACACACAATCAGTGCTTGTTTAGAAACATGTGCTCTCTTCTACTTTTCTAAATTTTCCAAAATTTCTAGGCACAATATATTCTCATTTTATAGTAGAAAAGCAATAACTATTTTAAAGGCGCTCTATTTTAAAGTGAACATTCTTTGTAGGCCACATACTTTGATAGGAACCCAAATGGTATCAGCTGAGAACTAACAGAGGTCAAGAGGGAATAGGCAAAACATGTAGAGCCTTCAAGATAAATAATCATAGTAATAAAGAGTCCACGGCATTTTAGTAAGGTGACTATATCTGTTATGTTAAGAGCTTTCATTAGGAGAAGGAGGATATTAAATGAAATGATGAAGGAAAGGAACAGCTAAATGAATATTTTGAATCAGTATTTATTGGAGAAGACAATGGGGAAATTCCTGTTCCAAGGACACATTTTATGGCAAAGCAGAAAATGGCCTTGACAGAGATTCTTCAGTCTCTGAGGAGAAAGGTACGGAGCACCTTGAGGGACTCTGTGCAGTAAATCACCAGGACCAGATGGTATTATTCATCCATGGGTTCTGAATGAGATAAAGTGGGAAATCATGAGTTCATCAGTGACAAGGATATATAATAGATGCTTAAAAACAGCCCATATCCCTGAAGATTATGAAGTCATTAATATGGTATCACATATGTGTGATGCGTGGGGTGTGTGAGTGTATATGTGTGTGTTCCTTGCATGTTTCGGGGCCTTTGGGAAGAGAGGATGAGGGGGATTTTCTTTCAGAACCAGGAAAGATTCCCTGATGAAACAAAGGACAGAGGAGATTTAGGTAGTGGAAAGAGCATCAAAAGCTAAGAGACCAAATATTAGAGATGTTTAATAACATTTAAGCAGTTAAGCAGTTATTTTCCAGGTACTCTGAGAGATGCTGGGGATATAAAGATGAATAAACATGCCCTCTGTCTAATAGGAAGGCTTACAGCCTACTGATTTGGTTATTTTCATGGTCCTGCTATAGGCTTGGGATGGCAATTGATGCTATAACGTAGCATCTTCCAACACTATTAGAGGATACAAGAAACATCTGGTAATTTTTTTCTCCCTTACAAAATCATAAAGTTTCAGATTGTTTGCCAAAATCTGGGGGCCTGATAAGCAAGGATAGACATTCACCTCTCATAGGAGCCAATTTCTAGATCCTAAGAATTATCTAGTATAATAATGAATGGCTAAAATTTACTGAGTGCTTACTCTGTGCCAGGATCTTGCTCAGCTCTTTACCTATATCATCTCATTTAATTCTCATAACAGTTGATAAGTAGTAGCCCTAGAATTTTAATCTTTGTAGTCCAATTCCAAAGTTCATATTTATAGCCATTACTCTATACTGTCTCTCTCTATGCATGTTTTACTTATAAAAGGGAATCAGAAGTTTCACAAAGCAACTCTTGCCCTTTTTACATTTGATTATCTTCTCTTTCATTAAAAGGATGATGGTCCCAAATCCCCAAATTGATTTCATGGCCTCCAATGGGTCATAGCCTATAGTTTGTTCAGAGAATAGGAGTAAATAAGTAAATAGCCACATTCTCTTTGACTCTGAGGAATTATAAAGCTAAATGAAAGCTCATACAGTGATAAAGGTGACTCAGACCACTTTTAAATTGCCTTGAACCATTTCAAGATGTTTTTAACATGGGGAGGAGGCATGTTTCTTCCACTCTCTCATGTTCTCCCCTAAGTACATGTTGAATTAAAATCCTCTAGCTTCTTTTATTGGGTAGAGTCCCCAAAGTTAAAAAGTTATTACTAGGACTTCCCTGGTGGTCCAGTGGTTAAGATTTCGCCTTCCAATGCAGGGGGTGCAGGTTTGATCCCTGGTCAGGGAGCTAAGATCCCACATGCCCCAGGGCCAAAAAACCAAAACATAAAACAGAAGCAATATTGTGACAAATTCAATAAAGACTTTAAAAATGGTCCACATCAAAAAAAAATAATAAAATAAAAAATAAAAAGTTATTACTTACACTGATATGAAATCTGACCACCTAAAACATCTCCCCACTGATTCTAGTTCCATCCCTTGGAGACACACAAGAATATTCAAGTAATTCTCCTACTCAACATCCTTCAAATATTTGGAATGCATTCATGTTCCCTCCTGGATGTTTTCCTCTTCAGAAGAAAGATTTTTAGATCTTTCAACTATGTGTGAAGAAAGACAGAAAATCCAATCTAAATTGGCCTAAGCAAAAAGGGGCTTCATCTGCTCATATAGTAGAAAAGGCCAAGAATTGTTCTAGCTCCTGGCATGGCTTGATCTGGGGCCAAAGTCACGTGCTCAGGATAGACTTTCTATCTCTCCCAGCATTGCCCTCCTCCATGTTGGTTCCGGGCCACCTTGTAATATGGGGGAAGCAGCCCCAGACCTTGTATCTTCTCATGAATAAAGTCCAGCAGGAAAAAGTGAGTTTCTTTCCGGCAAAACTTCTCTTTTCAGCAAAACTTCTCTTCCATGTCTTTGGCTCTGATTGGGCCACATGCTGAAACTTCCAGCAATTAGTGTGGCCAGTGGCATTAAGTGCTTTGATCAGCCAAGCTTAAGTCACATGCCTACCTCTGGAGACCTATGGACGAGAGAGTAGAGGTGTGGTCTTCAACAGGGAGATTTCAGGGGTTGAGTGTTTGTAAATAGAAGCTGGGTCATAAAAAGGCAATAGCTGTCCATTAGACACTGGTGCTCACATTTCATAGTTCCAAACCACTTCATCACAGCGGCCTACCAAACAGCAAAATTCAACCTTTCACTTAGCCTTGGAACTTGTCACATGTTGTGGGAAGAGGGACTGGGGCTAAGCCAGAATGCCCCAGTTATGTCTACTCATACTCCAAGGGGATGCTCCAACCGAGTAGTAACTCCTTGTTTTTCCTCAGCTGTCACCTGCCCTTTCCTTGTATCTTTCAGGCAGAAATAGTCACTCCCTTCACAGAGCTCCTAAAGGCACTTCTACTATACTGTAGTTATTCGTGTTACAGGCTTATGTTCCTCTTGACTGTGAGTTCCTTGAAGATAGGAATTTTTAAAGTATGTTTCTGTATTTCTCATACCCAGAAAAATACTTGATAAAGGAGACATATAATGTTTTTTTGAATGAATTATCCCAAGAGCATGGAAGAAGACATCCCACACAACTCTGTGAGCATGAAATCAACCGGCATCTTTCTCAGTCTGAGTGGGTCTCAGTAGCCACACCCATAAAATCACTGAAAAAATGCTTCAGATTCCCTGACACACTGAGGCATGGATGGTAACAAAACAAAGCTGAGCATTAGGCATAGACAATCCAGGAAGGCAGGAAATTATCAGGCAGACTAGGAATTGCAGTGATTACATATTTAGAAAGCTAAGTCCAAAAAATGTCACAAATGTTAGAGGTTGCAGTCAGTGAGAACTCAATCACTTATAGCATTGGTAGGAACTGAGCTAAGGACTGATTCTGTTCACTCTGCTTCTTTTTAAACTGCCAGGGTGGCCAGGAAAGGGAAGAAGCGTAGGGATGAGTCTGGAGAAAACTGACCATGACTACGGCCAATGTAGGATGTGATTTCCTACCCTCAGCTGAGGTGGGAAGAAGAGACTCAACAATAGGTATTTACTAAGCAACCTGTGCTAGTTACTAAGGCTACAATGATGAATAACACAAATACAATCCCCCATCACTAGATTTGCATGCCCTTGGCCAGAGCTGCAAAAATTACTTTACCCTCTCTCGCATAGGTAAGACTGAGGCAATACTTACAAAATGCATTAAGCTCCTCAGAGAAAGAAGTTACCTAAATGAAGATACACTTAACTGAGAAAATCATTGTGTTTATGAATCTTTCAAAGCACCAATGTTATGCTAGCAGGATGCTGATGATGTCAATGTTA
Source organism: Balaenoptera physalus (assembly GCF_965194825.1). Classification (NCBI taxonomy): domain Eukaryota; kingdom Metazoa; phylum Chordata; class Mammalia; order Artiodactyla; family Balaenopteridae; genus Balaenoptera; species Balaenoptera physalus. Next base: position 142,196,603 of record NC_138882.1, on the reverse strand, counting down.
TGATTTATTTGCCTCAAATAGAAAGTCAAGCCAGAAAAGCAAACATGAAAACAGAAGCTACACTTAAACCAAGACCCATGCCCATAGCAATGTTACCACATGTCCACGGGTCACCGGTCACCCACCTGTAGGAATGAAATCAGAGCCCTGCCCCTGGCCGCACTTCCTCTGCCACCCATCCCAGGCAATGAGTGTTGTTGCAGGGAGATGAGATGCCAAAGATGATCCTGATGCTTTCCTTTCTGCCTCTTAAAGATAATCATTATCCCTGGAATGACAATTTGTAAGCTCAACCTAATTACGGCCAAATTGATTAAGAGATGCATAATCTAAGGATTAGCATTCAGGCAAATGCTGTGTAACTCAGCCACCAAGGACTCAGGAGGAAACAGCTGTTTTGTTCAGGAAGTTGTTTGGAATAAAAAAATGATTTTTGCCTTAGGAAATTATTTAGTATCATCCCTTTCTTATCTGAACTCCTAAGCTAGGAACTTTCTGGGATCAAATATTCCAAAGACAAGATTCCTGAGTCTGTGAGGAAGGAAACAGCATTATACATGTTGGAGACAAACTGGGGCTCCACCCCTTCCTAACAAGGAGGCCGCCTGGATGCTCTTAGCTTCAGAATCATACATAAAGTTCCCAGCACAGTACTTGGGAACTAAGATTTCAATCAATATTTGTTCCTTTCCTTCCTTCCCTTGTCTCCCAGGACTCTTTATAGCTGCATGGTTTTTAGCTTCTAACTATTTAAGGTTAGTAAATGAATAAAGTGTTTATTCTTTTTAGAAAAGGAAAGTTTCTTCTTTCGCTATGTTTCATGACATATAAGCATCTTTACCAAAAAGCCTAAGAATGGTGATGAGAAAAACTAAAAGCAAGGTGAATATTTGTGTGGGCTCTCCTTGAAAGTTAAAAGGTCATTCTTTTATAGTAAGTTGATGAGGGGACAAGGAGGAAGATGAGGAAGACAAAAATGTATCTACTGTGTGATAGACACTTAGTCAGCATATTTCACACATTACCTCCTTTAATTAGCATCTTGGTACTTCAGTGACATCAAATCTCAGCTCTGCTCCTTCTTAGCTGTGTGAGGTTGGGCAAGTTATTTGACTTTTCTGTGCCTTAGTTTCAACATCTGTAAAATGAGGAAAATAATAGCACTTACATCATAGGGTTGTTAGAATTAAATGCATCAATAATGTAAAACTCTTTGAATAGTCCCTGACACATAGTAAGTATTCAATAAATGTCAGTTGTTGTCAAAAATCATAGGAAGGGGCTTCCCTGGTAGCGCAGTGGTTGAGAATCTGCCTGCTAATGCAGGGGACACGGGTTCGAGCCCTGGTCTGGGAAGATCCCACATGCTGCGGAGCAACTAGGCACGTGAGCCACAGCTACTGAGCCTGCGCGTCTGGAGCCTGTGCTCTGCAACAAGAGAGGCTGCGATAGTGAGAGGCCCGCGCACCGCCATGAAGAGTGGCCCCCGCTTGCCACAACCAGAGAAAGCCCTCGCACAGAAACGAAGACCCAACACAGCCAAAAATAAATAAATAAATAAATAAATAAATAATACAAATAAGTAAATTAAAAAAAAAATCATAGGGAGAATGAGTATCAATAATAATATATAAAAGCGCTTAACATCAAGGGTGGCACATAGTAGATGCTCAATAAATGCTACCTGTTATTATTTAGTAATAAAGTAAAATATGATTTTTAAAAGTACTCTCTTTCATCAAGTTTATTGCACATAGGAGCTGCCTCTGTGTCAAGCAGAAATATATGACTATCCATTCTGACTTTATTTTTTAGATTATCGAGTCAGAAGATAACAAGTTTGTTGCCCCCTTTATACTAAATCTCTTTCAGAGCCCATAGTGAGTTGAGTAAATGCTCTAATATCGGCCATTAGGCAGAATTTCCAAGGATAGCAATTCCTCAGTTCCCTCTCTGCCCTTATCCCCATTTACTGTCATAAAACACCAAGTCAATGCCTAACTGCTTCAGGGTGGGGACAACAGATGGGGTGTCTTCTCTCTATTTCTCACAACCCTCATCTTCTCTGTCCCTTTCCTATCTTCCCAGTTCTTTACCTACCACTCCTTTCAGTGCACAGCAAAACAAACAATTTGTAACAACACTCCACCCTCACCTTGGCTTCTCTCTGCATTTGAACTGGTTTATCCTAGCCCATAGGAGACATTCAGTACATGTTTACTGGTTGAACAAAGGATTTTAAACTGCAGAAGAATCTACATACCAAGGAAACAGTATGGTATTCAGACTTGGCATCACTGCAAATATTTATCTTTAATCACTTTTGCTTGTAGCTTCAAGTAGAGAAGAATACACATCTCTTAAACAATTTTCAGTATGTGACAGCAGAAATAGTTCCAGGTTACCATGTAAGCAGATACAAAAGCAGCAAATCTCATGGCATTGATAATATGAAAGGAATAGAATTGCCTAGAATACTTACAATAACATTGAACATGGAGGTTTGATTCAAAATGGACTTTTATACTATTCATAGAATAACTCATCCTCCAAAGTGCTCACACCCCCAGGTGCTGTGAGGAACACAAAATATAAGTTAGATCTATTCTTTGCCCTCAAAGGGTTTATAATGCAGTTGTGGGGGGGAATAAAAAGATACATGAGTGGGTTACAGAATATTTCAAGGCTAACCTGGTGGTACTGAGAAAGCACCTCTGTAATTCTGAGAAATGAATGATTAGTTTGAGCTAGAATTAAAAAGTACACAATAAAAAATGGAGTTCTCAAAGTACAAAAATACTGTAAAATTCAGTTTAACCAGGTTAATAACTTTCCCCCCAAATTTATACTTTTATACATATTTCATGTAGGCTGTAGAATAATTGAGCTATGCTATACTCTACCTATATTCTTATGAAGACTATTAAAAAATACATATTCACATGAGCTACAAAGCTGTAATTCAACATTTCAACACTTATGGCTCTAAAAAAATTATAGAATTTTAGAGCTGATTCTAATTTCTGAACTCAAGTGGAGCCAAACTCTGCTATTTCCCTTTCTAGAAAGTTAAGGAACACATAAAACATTAAAATTATAATTAATTCATTAGTTCTTTAGATTATTAACCCAGTCCGAGGATTATTCAGCTTTCTTTATTCCTAATGAAGAGCTGCCTGATAAAACAAATGAATATAACAAAACAAAACAAAAAACAACAACAAAAAAAGAGCTGCCTGATTTCTAATCTGTACATATAAAGCACTTGGAAGCATTCTTGGTATGTAGTAAGCATTCAATAGTTACTACTGCTATTGCTGCTGCTGCTATTACCGTTACTGCTATTACTACTACTATTACGGCTACTGCTACTATTTGTCCGTCGTTCACTAGCGCTTGCCTACCCCCAGGACAAGGAACGTAAATAGAAGGCCATGAAACTTACCCTAGACCAGGGGTTCTTTACTTGAAGTTCAAAGACCCTTGAATATGTGAACTTGGACAGAAAAAGTTTATATATTTTCTCTGACCTCTAACTGGAAAATAGTATTTCCTTCCATCATAAATGTAGATAACAAACCTTTGTCATCAGTAGAAATCACAGATATTTTCATGTTTTATAGTTATTACAGAAATATCATGTATGTTCATCAATACTTTTCACCGCTAGAACTTGTTACTTAATGCATTATTAAAGAAGCATAAGAACTTCCCTGGTGGCGCAGTGGTTAAGAATCCGCCTGCCAGTGCAGGGTACACAGGTTCGAGCCCTGGTCCAGGAAGATCCCACATGCCGCGCAGCAACTAAGCCCGTGTGCCACAACTACTGAGCTTGCGCTCTAGAGCCCGTGAGCCACGACTACTGAGCCCGCGTGTCACAACTACTGCAGCCCGTGTGCCTAGAGCCTGTGCTCTGCAACAAAGAGAAACCACGGCAATGAGAAGCCCGCGCACCACAACGAAGAGTAGCCCTCGCTGGCCGCAACTAGAGAAAGCCCGCGCACAGCAACGAAGACCCAACGCAGCCAAAAAATAAATAAATAAATTTATTAAAAATAAATAAATAAAGAAGCAAATTTAACACTATATCACAAATTGTTTTTTAAAATATTTTGATAATTGCATATATAATATATAATTGACTCTTTTTAATTGCATGTTTTATTTATTAATTTTAAAACATTATGCCCAGAAAGATTTAGTAGGCTTCACCAGACTGCCAAAGGGGTCCATGGCACAAAAATGTCCAGGAACCCCTGCCCTAGCCATTCGCAGATAAAATCTTCATTGACACTATCCCCTCTGCCTGGAACTCCCTTCCCTCCTTTTACTATTGAGTCATACCTCAGCTCAAATTTGCCCTCTTTGTGAAACCTTCCCCTCTCTGCCACTATTCAAAACAAATTGTTCATTGCACTTACTTCCTGAGTTTGTACCTCTCTTTTACTCGCTATTTGATCTTGAACAAGTTATTAAACTTTCTCAAACTCATATTTCTCAAATGTAAAATGGAAATAGTAGTAGGTATAGATAATGCTAAAAATGACTGTGAAGATTAAGCAAGATTATGCATATGAAATTCTTCAAGTAATGTCCAGAGTAGCAATTTTCAAACATTTTGGTTTCAGGACCCTTTCATTCTCTTAAAAATTTCTGAGAACTCCAAAGAGCTTTTGTTTATGTGGGTTGCGTATACAGATATTCAAAGTTAACACTGAGAATTTTTTAATGTTTCTTTATTAATTCATTTATAAATATAAATGATAAACCTTGTAACCTGTTACATAAATAACAGGTATTAATAATTTAATATTAATAATAATAATAATTAATATTAATAATAATACATTTTTGTGGGAAAAACCTGTATTTTCTCCAAATAGTAAGAAGAGTGACATTGTTTTCCATTTATATAAATCTTTTTAACATCTGGCTTTTATGTCTGTTGCTGTATGTTGTTTTACTCTAAGTATACAAAGAAAATCTAGCCTCACACAGAAATGGATTTGGAAAAGAGAGGAGTATTTTGCTAGTCTTTTCAGGTAACTATGGATATTCTTCTCTGATACTTCACCAATTTGACAAGTAGTAGTTAGGCTTGTGGAGATATGGGATCTGAAATGATACCAATAAACTTTTCATTCTCTGCTGCATTAAAATTCACTGGTCTATCTTGCACTTTGAGTGGATCTCTTATTCACATATGGTTTTTTTTTTAACAATGTATCTTTTTATTATGAATTTTTTTTAACATTTTCATTTTCAACCAGTGGCTTTTGTACTATTTTAGACAATGCCTTAGAGTCTTTTTGTTCTATTTTTTTGGCTGTGCTGGGTCTTAGTTGTGGCCTATGGGTTGTTTTTTTTTAACACCTTTATTGGAGTAAAATTGCTTTACAATGGTGTGTTAGTTTCTGCTTTATAACAAAGTGAATCAGCTATACATATACATATATCCCCATATCTCCTTCCTCTTGCGTCTCCCTTCCACCTTCCCTATCCCACCCCTCTAGGTGGTCACAAAGCACCGAGCTGATCTCCCTGTGCTATGCGGCTGCTTCCCACTATCTATTTTACATTTGGTAGTATTTATAAGTCCATGCCACTCTCCCACTTTGTCCCATTTTACCCTTCCCCCTCCCCGTGTCCTCAAGTCCATTCTCTACGTCTGCGTCTTTATTCCTGTCCTGCCCCTAGGTTCTTCAGAACCTTTTTTTTTTTTTTTAGATTCCGTATATATGTGTTAGCATACGGTATTTGTTTTTCTCTTTCTGATTTTATAACATCATGCACTGGTCACTTGCAAAGTATTGGTTCACTGAGTTATGCAGATCTCCAAAACACTGACACATTTCATTACAAAAAATTTAAAAAATCACATCATCAATAGCCCCACGATCTCACTGGAAATGCCTTTAGGATTTGGGAAGCTGATAAGTTCATGTGTCAGACACAAATCTTCCAAAATTCTAATTTTCACATGAAAGTTCAAATTTTATCATTGGCAACAAATACTGTCAGTTGTTTTTCCTTGAAGTGACATGCTCGCTTCATTCATTTTGGAGAAAATGTCTGCCAAATGTTTGAATAAATGTAGTTTGCCTCTCAGTTGTTCTTTCAAGTAAAAATAGTGTTTCATGAAAAAAAGTGGCTACTCACACAAGTGTTTTCCCTCGAGACAACCATCAGGACTTCGTGTGCACCAGAAGTGCTTAATATGTACCTCCCATTTTGTCACATAGAATGTTGAATAGGTGTGTATTCAAGGGTCTAGATTTAATAAAATTAATCTTTTTTTTTTTTTTTTTAATTTATTTGGTTGTGCCAGGTCTTAGTTGCGGCATGCGAACTCTTAGTTGCGGCATGCACGTGGGATCTAGTTCCCTGACCAGGGATCGAACCTGGGCCCCCCGCACTGGGAGCACAGAGTCCTATCCACTGCACCACCAGGGAAGTCCCTAAAATTAATCATTTTTATCCCTTCATCAAGGCATTGTTTTTCCATGGCAATGATAAATACAATGACACATTAGTGGCAGATTTTGGTGCCACTACTTTGATTCATGTTAAGACACCAATAGTTTTACCCACCATTGGGTAATGCTTTTGCATCATTGTTGCACATGCCAACAGAGTAAAAAAAGCAAATAGTGTCTTAGTATTATTATGAAAATTGTTTTGACCTTCTAGACCTGAAAAAGTCTCAGGGATCCCAAGGAACCATCAATGACCTTTTGAGAACCCCTTATTAACAGCACAGTATGTGCTTTATGAATGTTAACTATTGTTACAATTAGCTATAGGGATTATACATTTCTAATTAAAACTCTGGATTATAATATGTCACGTGATCAGCCTGTGAATAGGTGCAGAAATAGAGACTGTCCCCTCCATATCTTTCTTGTTCTTTTTTCATTTTGCCTCATCCTATAGTTAGATATATAACCAGCATCAAGACATTAAGGTCCCAAGGACAGCAATAAGACTTTACCTAAGGCAATATTCCACTACCAGCATAGTGCTTTATACAGAGCAGGTGCTTAATAAATACTTGTTAAACAAGTGATGAATGAACAAATGAACAAACGCAAATCAGTCCACTCTAGGCTTGTCCGCAACTCTTGTGGAAGAACAGAGGTTGAAGTGGTAGACACTTTATTTTTATTTGTTTGCTTTTAAGGTAGTCATTTCAACTATCGTAGTCTTGTTTAGGAAATTTGTGCAATAATCAACAAAGGTTATCTTTTATGGGGAAATAACGTTAATTGTTTTCCTTCCTAAAAAAACAGCACTTGTTAATTGTAGAAAATACAGACCAAAAAAAGAAAGAAAAAAATTACTGGAAATTCATCATCTAGAACTAAATTTTATTGAAATTTGTATCTGTCTTTTTTCTATACAGATAACTTTTTTACCTTCTGTTTTGTTACTTCCTTTTTTCATCTAACACTATATAATGAATGTCCTTCTATATCATTATATATCCTTCTCTAACGTAATTTTTAATATGTACATATCATATCTCATTTGCATGTGCTTCAGAAATAATTGGTTAAGTGAGGTTTTCTTTGGATTTTATTTTTCCCCTATTATTCCTGTCCCATCTCATTATCAACCAGAAAAACTACAAATCCACAGTAACAGAATGATACAGTAAGTAAACTCAAAGGATCCACTGAGAATTTTTACCTTTCTATCATTGTTACAAGCACCATGGCGATGTATAACACACCCACAGCAGAAACAGCCCTGAAAACAAGAAATAAAAATTGAGAACACCCCAAATAAGATATTTTAAGATATATCTAGAGAAAAATAAGCATGGATCATGTAGCTAAGAAGAAAGAATTCCCCTCTTGGGAAGCTGCACAGGAAAAGTGCTCAGTGACGGGATGTGTGGTAAACCGTTCAGATGGTCCATTGAAAAGTCAACTCTGAAGCTACATGAAATGAATGGGCAAAAACATAAAGACCAAAATAAGTAGGAGTTGAAGTATAAAGAACTCTATTACTGCATTGCTTACAGGGACATTTAGGTGGAGGTTAAGGGCACTCCATTCTAAACTCTGTTTTCCTTTAAAAGAACTTGAACTTTCTCCTTAACTTCTCAACTTGAACTTTCTCTTTAACTTCAAAGATAGTCAGTATAGTCAGCTGAATAGAAAAGAAACATCAAACTAAGAAGAACGCTACCAAAGAGAGAAAGTCAATAGACAATAGAGTCAGGTGGTAAATAAGAGGGAGAAGAAGAAGTGGAACTAGATGTCCCCAAAGAAAACTATATTCATGTATAGCTCTCTCTCTCTCTCTCTCCATATACATATAGATATAGATATAGATAGATATATATAGATATGGATATAGATATAGATATAGATATATTCTGATTTATTTAATAAAAAAGTGGAAGTCTGGGAACTGTAAGTACTTTCTGATTTTTAGTAAGTTGAAGAGGTCATTTCTTCACTCAACATGGTTCAGTGGCTTAACTAAGATTCAGGGTGTTTCAAGTTCTTTTTTCTCAGCTCTTTCAATGAAGTATTAAAAAAAATTCTAACTCCCTCCGACCAGCATTCTACGTCCTTAATCTACACTTAAATTATACTCTCCCACTCCATTATTCCTCCAAGATCATTCATCTAACTAAATCTGTCCACTTCATCCAAGCCAATCTCTCTAGAAATCCTTGAACACATCTTGCTAAATTCTGCCTCCAAGTACTTGCCCATATAATTCCTCAGGATGCTTGTCCTTTTTTCTACCATTAGTTCCTTCAACTCAGATCAAAATGAACCCGCCTCCTCCCCCCAAATGTTGCCTAAATAAGTCCACTCATTTTAATCATTCATCTATCAGTCATTTTAAAGAATATACCTCATTCACATTACCATTGACATATTGCTTTCAAGTTGTTTTATGGAGGCCTTATTTATTCTTTGAATTGTAAGTTTCTAGAGGGCAATTGTCATGGCTTCTAATTTTTCTGTTTCAAGAAAATGGAAGATAGAAAGAAGAAACAAAGGAAGGGGGACGAAAGAAAAAGGGGATATGGAGAAGTAACAAGAAAAGAAAGAAGAGGGGCTTCCCTGGTGGCGCAGTGGTTGAGAATCTGCCTGCCAATGCAGGGGACACAGGTTCGAGCCCTGGTCTGGGAAGATCCCACATGCCACGGAGCAACTAGGCCCGTGAGCCACAATTACTGAGCCTGCGCGTCTGGAGCCTGTGCTCCGCAACAAGAGAGGCCGCAATAGTGAGAAGGCCCGCGCACCGCGATGAAGAGTGGCCCCCACTTGCCGCAACTAGAGAAAGCCCTCGCACAGAAAGGAAGACCCAACACAGCCAAAAATAAATAAATCAATAAAAAAAAAAAAAAACTCCCTCTTAATTTAAAAAAAAAAAAGAAAGAAGACAAACAGAAGATAAATCTGTGAGATTTTACTTTCTAATACACACAATGAAAACAATGTTTTGTGAAAGTCATATTGACATGAATAAGTCTAATTCTAATAAGCACTCAATTTAAGATTGCAATCTGACCTTCCCCATCCCTGTTCCATGCTCTATTTTTTCTAATAATTCTACCTTTTCTAATTGCTATTTCTAATAAGCAATTTTTAATCTAATGACCACTCTATTAAAATTGCAACCCACCCCATCTCTCTTACCCTGTTTCACTTTTTCTTTTTTATACACTTATCACCTTTAAACATACTAAATCATTTATTTATTATATGTATTTTACTATTGATTCCCCATCCCTACTCAACTCCAAGTAAGCTCCCTGATGGCAGGGATCTTCATCTGTTTTGTTCCCTGATGTAACTTCAGCCCCAGAAGCAGTATCTGACTCAAAGTAGGTGCTCAGTAAACTCACTGAATGAACAAAGCTCTCTGCAAGTGTCACATACAGGCTCTGAAATTTTCGCAAATACCCACGACAGTCACAGTGATCAATGAAAAACTTGCTCCCTCATTAATGCTGCATACCAGTGCTAATCAACCACCTGAAAGATGGCTGATTTAGACCCCAACTAGATTAAGCACCATGAAAACGGGTGTTATAGAGAGTCAAGCAGAACTTTACAGAGCATGTGGCCAGTGTGGCCTTGACCACAGGCCCCCTGAGGGGCTAGGAGTTAACCAAATAAAATGGTGATGGGGGTGACAGGTGGCCAATCTGGCTCAGAGACCTTAACCACTACCTCCCCACCCACAGTAAAAGCCACAGAGGGCCTGTGACAGGGGACTTGCTGTCTCAGGAACTCTCTCCAGTGTCATATTTCTACTCCAGCTGGCTGACTTAGTGTAGGCTTCCTGCTTCCAGCCAGTTGTCATACCCGCCCTGTCTCTTCTGATGAAGCATCCGATTCAACAGGCCTCTTTGATTCACAAATTAATTGTTTTGGGTCCCCTCTGGCTCCAACCCAGTCCCTCCCTTGTCTAGGAGAAAAGTTTATATAGCTTTTATTTTATTTATTTTATTTATCTGTTTATTTATTTATTTTTGGCTGCTTTGTGTCTTCATTGCTGCATGTGGACTTTCTCTAGTTGCAGCGAGCGGGGGGGGCTACTCTTCATTGCGGTGCACGGGCTTCTCACTGCGGTGGCTTCTTTTGTTGCGGAGCACAGGCTCTAGGCGTGCGGGCTTCAGCAGTTGTGGCTCGCAGGCTTTAGAGCACAGGCTCAGTAGTTGTGGCACACGGGCTTAGTTGCTCCGTGGCATGTGGGATCTTCCCTGTCCAGGGCTCGAACCTGTGTCCCCTGCATTGGCAGACGGATTCTTAACCACTGCACCACCAGGGAAGTCCTATATAGCTTTTAAAATGCATGGCTTGAAGACAGCCACCTTCAGAGAAAGTCTGTAAAACATAGTCTTGCCACAATTTCAGTAATTCCTCTCAAGGTACCCAGAGCAGTGGAGTCAGCAAATATGAATTCAACTACTGGTTCTACCACCTCCTAATTGATTATCCTTCAAAATAGGCAAAGCTCCTTCTCTGTGCACACAGGCCCCTTCCCCCATCTCTAGAGCTAGACAAATTTACCTTTCGCTTAAAACTGTTGGCTCTGAGTCCCACACACTAGCTCAGTCTCAAAAGGCCAATAATATTCATATGAAGTCTTGACAATTTCCAAAGAAAATTTCTCCATTACACCTGGAAAAAACTGGGCTTTGCAGTCAGATAGGCCCAAATCCGTTGGTGCAGCCACTTTCCAAGCTTTTTCCATGACCTTGGTTAAGTTACTTTTCTTCATCTACAAAACAAGTACATAATAAATATTCACAAACTTATTGTAAGGAATAAAATAGATAATGTATATGAAGTGCTTGGCATAGCCTGATATACTCTTGGTGCTTAAGGGCTATTAGCTATTTTTATTAATATTAATACCAGCTATAGTCTAATATAGTCTCTACTGAGACTAGTACTGGGATGAAAGAGACCAGCACTCTTTTCCTTGAAGGCTAACTGGGTCTTTGTTTCCTCCTTAATGCAGTATACAATAGCTGCTCAACTTTTGTCGTGTGAGTACATGAATGAACAAATGAATGCATGAACAACATAATAAGGGAAAGCACACTACAAAGGGAGTCGGAAGTCCTAAGTGTTTGACTTACTTCAACCACTAATTAAATAACTGAAGATCTGTGGATATTACACCATTTCTAAGTCCTTTTAGACTTCTAAGTTCAAAAAGTCCTTATGGGGACTTCCCTGGTGGTTCAGTGGTTAAGACTCCGCGCTCCCAATGCATGGGGCCCGGGTTCCATCCATGGTCAGGGAACTAGATCCCATGTGCCGCAACGAAAAGATCCTGCATGCCGCAACAAAGATCCCTCACGGGGCAAAGAAGATCCCGCGTGATGCAACTAAGATCCAATGCAGCCAAATTAATTAATTAAGTTTTTTAAAAAGTTCCTTATGGCTCTGACAGTGTTAGATTCTAACAGTATTTGAAAAGGTAAAAAGCAAAGATACAAAAACAAAAGGTACAAAACAAACAGTATTTGAAAAGAAAAGGAAACTCTTAATCAACCTCTGAGACCTGTTGCTATGGACTGAATTGTGTCCCCCCAAAATTCATATGTTGACATTCTAAACCCCAGTGTGGCTTTATTTAGAGACAGGACTTTTACAAAAGTAATTAAGGATAAATAAGGTCATAAGGGTAGGTCCCTAATCTCATAGGATTAGTGTTTTTTTTACGAAGAGACACCAGAGAGCTTGCTTTCTCCTTCATGTGAGGGCACAGGGAGAAGGCAGCCATCTGCAAGCCGGGAAGGGAGCCCTCACCAGAAACCAAAGTGGACAACACCTTGATCTTGGACTTCCCAGCCTCCGGAACTGTGAGAAAATAAATTTCTGTTGTTAAGCCACCCATTCTGTGGTATTTTGTTATGGCCACCTGAGCTAAGCCACCTGTTATATGCCATACCCATCAGAAATATTCAACCCTAGATTCAGAGTTCTCTAAGAATATCATTTTTAATCTCCATTCCAAACCCCTATAAATTTTATATCCAGATGCTGCTTAAATGAAATTACTGTATCGCAACAGCAAATTGACAATTCTAATAAACTACTCATTGGGTGGAATTTACAAACACTTTAGTACTATGCTTCAGAACGTTAATTATCAGTTTGAAAAGCTGATATGCTTTACTCCCTTGTTTACTTGACAGTTATTGAGCAAATTTCATGTTTGTTAATTAATTACTCAATGCAAAAATCCCTAAGATTCTAAAGTAAATTTACTCACCAATTTATCATAACAAATCGAGTCTGTCATAGCTGAAAGAATGGGAAATTCCCCTTCATTTGATGAAGAAAAACAATGGCTTTTGACACTCTGAGAACAGCTAGGGTCAGGCATGGTTTCCTGGTGGAGAAGAAATTCCTGAATTAACAAGTCTTACCCAGGAGAAATTTGTACATTCTACTCATACATTGCTCAAAAACAGTAGCTGGTAGCCACATGTGACTACAGGGCACTGGAAATGTGGCTAGTCCAAACTGAAATGTGCTGTAAGTATAATATCTCACTAATAATTTTTATATTCATTATATGTAAATATAATATTTTGGATATTTTAGGATAAATAATGTTATTAAAATTAATTTCACCCTTTTTTACTTCTTAAATATGGCTACTAGAAAATTTAAATTTATATATGTTGATGGCATTTTATTTATAGTGAACAGTGCTGTTCTAATTAATTCCTTGTCACATCTTAAAGTTTAGCTAGTTAAAGCAAAGTATAAGGCAGGGATTAAATACAATCAACAGATATGTTTTATATGGTGCACACAATTAAAACAAATTTTAATTAATTGCCAATATTTAAACATTGACAGATTTCAAATCAAAATGCAGGCTGCTGGCTTCTTTTGAAAAGTCAGAATATTTAAAAACACTAAACCTACATTTTCCATGGCCACAACTGGCTGAAATTGATTGGCAGCTTCCCTCTGAACAAGACATGAGCTCTCCAGTTCATCCTAGTCCCTAATTGGCTTATTCTACCTTCTCTGCCTACATGTAGGTATTTCAATTTTGATGTTGGCCATAGAGAAAAGTTCAAACATAGAATGGAGTGGAAGAGAAAGTACATACTTTGGGCTTATACAGATCTTAATTTGAATTCCAGTTTATTCATTTAAATGGCCATATGACTTTGGATGAGTTATTCAGTGTCTCTGAAACTTGATTTCCTTATCAATAGAATATTAATAACTATATTGTGGAAATTAGTAGCAATTAAATAAAGTAAAATATATTCAGGAGTTGCATCAGAATAGTTGCTTAATGAATTATATTATTACTTCTTTCCTTTGGCTGACTCAATATTTATTTGGGAACTAAGGGTATTGATAATAGAGGAGTAGTTAGATCCTATGTGATTTTCCCAGTGCCAAGAATCCACAAAAGTATGGATGCTCTCTCCTTGAGTGCAAAGATCTTGGGAAAGAGGAGATCTTTCAACATCTTTCTTAGGCCCACATGATGGTTAAAGCACTTTTATTAATTGAAGTTGAATTTTTATTTTGTCAATTAGAAATTAAAACTTCAGATGTCTGACAACTATGCAAACTTTTCAAGTCACGCTGAACCCCAATAATGGCAGATGTTTATTTCGATTGGTGTCATGTTGCAGCTTTGTTATACATCCCCAGCAGCTCAGGTAAATTGCAGAAGCCTAATTTTTCACACCTATAAATACTTTGATTTAGTAAAACCAAGAGTTAAGGGTAAAGGATGGAATAAAAAGCATGCAAAAAATGAGAGAGCAAAGATCGATGAAAAAAATTTCCTATATTACAGAAGCTGGGACACAAACCAGAATGATTTGTTCTGTAGACTTACCCCTCTTGGTATAAAATTTGTGTCTCATTTGAGGACAAGCTTGTTCAATATTAGCTGCTGACTGGACTCAAATGCCTGCCTTTCACAGTTCTTACGTCATGATCCATATACTCTCCCAGCTCTTTTTGACTGCCTGCAATTACCTGTAACAGACAATTCTTCTGTGTATTGTCTGTGTTACCTTTTCAAATGTTTCCATGGTTCACAGATAAGTCATCTGATGTATACTATACTGTCTCGTCAACAGTAAATCCAGGCATTGAGGGGCTCTCCCAAAATTCTATTGTCCTCTGCAAGTTGGCTGCCCGAAATAAGAATCCTCCTAGAACACACAAATAAATTCCACTTGGATACCACAATTAGCTGTAATAATAAACAAACAAATAGATAAATAAAAACTAGAAGAAAATGTAAGTGAATAATTATCTCAGATTGGGAAGGATTCTCCAAAGTAACAAAAAGAAATCCCAAAGAAGCAGGTCAACAAATTTGATGACAGAAAAACTTAAATTAAAAAAAAAAAAACGTAAATAATAGTCTGGAAAAAAATAAATCTATAAACTGGAAAAAATATTTGTTACAAACATGAGAAAGAACAATTATCTTTAATATGTAATGAGCTCATGGATGTTGTTTTTAAAAACACTAAAGATCTAATAGAAAAATGGATAAAGGAGATGAACAATTCATAGAAGTACAGCTAAGAAATGGCTACTAAAGTATTTTAAATTAAAACCTCACCAGTAACCCCATAATTTTGAATTGAAATAACAATAAAAAATCCTTTTTTCTATTCATCAAATGAATCAAGATTTGTTTCAATGTTAGTATTTACTTTGGGACAGGACGTGGTAAGATAAACAAACACATACCCTGCTGCATTAGTGCCTTTCTGAAAAGCAAAAGCCCTTAAAAAGTTCCAATGCCTTTCAATTTTTCTGTAAGACTGAAATTTTTCAAAATGAAAAATTGAAGGATAAAAAGAAAAACAATCCTAATAATAAAACTAATATGTATTTCCTTAAGTAAATACTCTGTATATGTGTATATATATATATATTTAATTAAGATATAATTGACATATAACATTATATTAGTTTCAGGTATACAACATAATAATTGGATATTTGTATATATTGCAAAATGATCACCACAGTAAGTCTAGTTAACATCCATCACCACACATAGTTACAATTTTTTTCTTGTCGAGAACTTTTAGGAACAACTCCCTTAGCAACTTTCAAAGACACAATATATTACTAACTATAGTCACCCTGCTGTACACTACTAAATATGTACATTTTTTAGAAGTTGTGAATCTAGGCATTCTTTTAAAGGGATCTAATCTTCCCTCTAAAACAGTGGTTCTCAAGGTACGGTGTCTGGACCATCAGCATCAGCAGCATCTTGAACCACGTTAGAAATGCTAATTCTCATGCCCACCCAGGTTTACTGATCCAGAAATTCTGGGGGTGGGGCCAGCAATGTGTGTTTTCACAAGCCCTCCAGGTGATTCCGATGCACACTAAAGTCGGAGAACCACTGCTCTAAAGTTACAGAAAACATAATGGATAGAATAATGTATTAAATAATTTTTTGAGAATGCAATCAGATAACACCGAGTATGGGAAATTCTATGTGGCCAATTCTCCATTTCTTCAACAAATAAAGGGCATAAGGGATGCTGTACAGCAGAAATTAACATAACATTATAAATCAACTATACTTAAATTTTAAAAAATGGCATGAGGGAAACAAAATGAAGGAAAAGTATGAAAAATTAAAAGGGACTTAAGAGGGCTTCCCTGGTGGCACAGTGGTTAAGAACCCACCTGCCAATGCAGGGGACACGGGTTCGAGCCCTGGTCCTGGAAGATCCCACATGCTGCGGAGCAACTAAGCCCGTGCGCCACAACTACTGAGCCTGCGCTCTAGAGCCCGTGAGCCACAACTACTGAAGCCCGCACGCCTAGAGCCTGTGCTCTGCAACAAGAGAAGCCACTGCAATGAGAAGCCCGCGCACCACAATGAAGAGTAGCCCCCGCTCACCGCAACTAGAGAAAGCCTGCACGCAGCAACAAAGACCCAATGCAGCCAAAAATAAAATTAATTAATTAATTTAAAAAACCAACCCCCCCCCCCCCAAAAGAAAAGAGACTTAAGAGACATAATAACCAAATCTATGTGTGGACCTTATTTGAATACTATTTCAATCACATCAATTGGGAAAAGATGTTTTGAGACAATTAGGAAAGGTCAAACATGATTTTAAGGAATTATTATTTGTTTTATTGTGTGTGAACATTATAATATGGTTATGATTTTTTATTAAAGTATAGTTGATGTCACAATATGAGATAAGTTACAGGTGTACAATTAGTGATTCACAATTTTAAGGGTTATACTCCACTTACAGTTATTATAAAATATTGGCTGTATTCCCAGTGTTGTACAGTATATCCTTGTAGCTTCTTTTATACATAATAGTTTGTACCTCTTACTCCCTTACCCCTATAATGCTTCTCCCTCTTCCCTCTCCCCACTGGTAACCACTAGTTTGTTCTCTATATCTGTGACTCCCCTTCTTTTCTGTTATATTCACTAGTTTGTTGTATTTTTTAGATTCCACATATAAGTTATATATATATATATATATATATATATATATATATATATATATATATATATATTTAATGTGGACCATTTTTAAAGTCTTTATCAAATTTGTTACAATACTGCTTCTGTTTTGGGTTTTTGTGGAGTTTTTTTGGCCAGGAGGTATGTGGGATCTTGGGTCCCCGACCAGGGATTCAACCCTCAGCCCCTGCATTGGAAGGCAAAGTCTTAACCACTGGACCACCAGGGAAGTCCCTAGATTCCACATATAAGTTATATTATACATGATTTGTCTTTCTAGTTCACTTGGCATAATACCCTCTAACTCCATCCATGTCACTGCAAATGGTTATGATTTTTAAATAGCCTTTTAAAAATCCTCATCTGTTAGAGACTTTTAATAACTGTTTTAAAAAATAGATGAAGCAAATATGGCAAAATGTTAAAAACTATAAAACCTGATTCAACCTGATAAAACATGAGTAAAAATAGGAGTCTGTTATACTCTTCTTTCTACTTTTCTGTTCTATTGAAATTTTCAAAGAAAAAAGTAAAAGCAAACAAAAACTGCAGACCTTTTAGCCAGTAATTCCCATTTTAGAAATTTTGTCTTAAGGAAATATTCAGTCTCAGAAGATTTATTTATAAATATCTTCATTACTGCATCATATGTACTATAAACTGTTAGAAACAACCTAAATGTCCAAAAAATAAAAAGCTATAATAAATTATGAGACTTTTATGTAATAGAATATGATGCAGCTATTAGAAATATTATATTTTAAAAATGCAAGATACAAAACACATATAGTATCATTCTTTTTTGTAAAAAATAAATATATGGGGGCTTCCCTGGTGACGCAGTGGTTGAGAATCTGCCTGCCAATGCAAGGGACACGGGTTCGAGCCCTGGTCTGAGAAGATCCCACATGCCGCGGAGCAACTGGGCCCGTGAGCCACAATTACTGAGCCTGCGCGTCTGGAGCCTGTGCTCCGCAACAAGAGAGGCCGCAATAGTGAGAGGCCCGCGCACCGCGATGAAGAGTGGCCCCCGCTTGCCACAACTAGAGAAAGCCCTCGCACAGAAACGAAGACCCAACAC
Organism: Balaenoptera physalus; assembly: GCF_965194825.1. NCBI lineage: Eukaryota > Metazoa > Chordata > Mammalia > Artiodactyla > Balaenopteridae > Balaenoptera > Balaenoptera physalus. Next base: position 142,178,518 of record NC_138882.1, on the reverse strand, counting down.
AGCCATAAATAAATTAATTAATTAAAATAATAATAATAATTTAAATAAATAAATAAATAAATATATGCCTAGAAAAAAAGACTAGACGGAACTACAGGTATTCCCCACTTTTCCAGAATTTCCTTTACTCCACTTTGCTTTTACAAAAGACCTACATTAATACCTGTTTTTGCTAACCAAAAGAGATCCAAAGAGGATTTTCACTTTTATGAAAAAAGGCAAAAAGCAAAAATAGCAGTCAGCATTTGTTTTGCAGGGGGTGTTATAGAGGCAGCGCACACTGGGCAGGAAGAGTGGCACTACCAAGCTCCTTCCCTGGGAACCACACTAAGCATCTCAGCAGCAAGCCACCATAGCTTTGAGTTGTGCCCGCAAGCATCTATGCTTTATCTTGATTTATTTCGTGCATCAGTTAGAAAGATGTGTCCTAAGATAATTGCTTATTCACTTTATGCCATTTGGCATACAAAAGGTTTCGTAGGAACACTCCATTTTCAAATAGTGGGGGGCAACCTGTATATCAAAATGTTAAGAGTAGTTGTCTTTGAATATTGAAGCTATGGACCTTATGGACTTCCTCCTTTGTATAATAACTTACTATGTTTTCTAAATTATGCATATGAACCCATTCATAATTTAAAAAATTTTAATAAAAATCAAAGTATTGTGTCATAATGGTTATAAAAATAAAGTACTATACAATAAAATTAAGACTTTTTTTTTAAAGCCTAAGAATCATCTCAGGAATGAGCTATTACTTAATGAGAGAGAAAGAGGAGTTACACCTACCTAGTGAAGCACATCTTCTTTGTACTTTTCATTTGATAGCAATTATATACATGTTTAGACTGCTGTGTTTGTATGTCCATGGACATATTCATTCTATAATATTCAATAAATATTTATTGAGTGACTACTATTTGCCAACAGTTACCAAAACAGGCAAAAATCCCTGTCCTTATGAAGCTTACATTCTAATGGAGGGAGACAGCTAATGAAGAAAAAAATTTTTTTTAATTCATGGCATGTCAAATAATAAGTGCTATGGAGAAAAATCAGGCAGGGAAGGAAAATAGGGAGTGTTGGATTGCTGGAAGAGGGGGTAGTTATTTGATTTTAAATAAGGTAGCCTAACTGAGAAGATGACATTTAAGAAAGACCTGAAGAGGCGAGGGAGTGAACTACACTGTACCTAGGGTAAAATCTCAGTCAGAGGAAACAGCAAGTGCAAAGGTCCTAAGGCAGAAGCATGCCTGGGGTGCATAGCTTGTCTCTCTAACTTGACTGCAATTTCTTTGAAAGCATCAAATCATTCATTCACCTGCTTCTTTTGCCACAACCCTGATCACAATGCCTAGAATAGTACTCAGGAAACATTTATCAGAGACAATGATGCAAGAACTGAAAATTATTAGAATCCATAATCTTTTCCTTAAAAACCATCCATTATCATTCTCTCACTTCTTTACAAAGAAGAACTTTTTAACATAAGATCTGTTCAAATTTGGGTATGTTTCAGGAGGTGGAAATGTTTCCTTTTCCAGAGACATTCAAAAAGACCGAAACGTCAGTGGGCAGGGATGCTCTAAAGGAAATACAAGTATCGGATGGGTTACCGGACTAGATGGCCCATTGTACTCCCTTCCATCACTCAACATTCAACAAATATTATTGAGCAATGAATAAAACCAAAATCCTTGCTTTCTTGAATTAATAATCTTGTCAGCAACCTAATAGCTGCTATAAACCTAGTGGATTGGCAAATAGTCAATGCTGGCTAAAAAACAAGGAAATCCCCTTTTTAAAAAGTGAACCATTTATAAAGTCATAATGGTTATTTACCAGAGAACGTGTTCCTCAACTTCTTAAGAGAATATCTTATTCATATTTGAATCTCCAGGGCTGCATATAGGTCCTCACTAAGTGTTGACTTAAATACATCATCTTGAATAAACTCCATATTTTCTAGTGTTTCTTCAGTCCCTAGCCTGGCATTTTCTACTTACTCAATTATATTGTTGATAGAAAGTTGAGTAAGGTATAATCATAAATGATAATCACAAATTGAAAATGTATTTACAATTAATTTGGTTCTTTTTTTTCACATTAAACATCAGCCTAAGGCAACGGCATTGATTTCAAGTTGAATATTGCTTGTAGTGAAATTGCCAAAAGGAAGACCAGCACTTATTTGCTCGTAAAATTCCACTTACTTTCTTAAAAACTTTCTATTCCCAGTTAAAAAAAAAAAAAACCACGAGACTTTCTGCAAACAAAAGCATAGGGTTAATCAAAGATTAAAGATTAATGTTCACCACAGATGTATTTGTTAGATAAAACTAAGTCACAGTAACAAACAGATAGCCCAAATTCAGGGGATTTTAAAGAAAGTTTATCCTCTCTCCTACAACAGCCCAGGGAAGGAATCCAGGTCAGAGGTAGCTTGCTCCACACAGGCTTTCAGGGATCCAGGCTGATAACAGCTCTGCATCTTCAACACACAGCTTCCAGAGTTGCCTTGGGCATCATCACTCCAGTCAGCCAGAAGGAGGAAACATCATGAGGGGCATGAGTGGAAGGTTTGATGGGCCAGACTTATCACTTCCTCTCAAATTCCACATCTCATAACCTCATCTAACTGCAAAAGAAACCAGAAAATACAGTCAAGTTTTGGATCCCTGAAGAAGAGGATATGGTAGATTGTTGGTGATCTCTGCCATAATAGGATTGTAAATGAAACTCTAATTCTCTAAATGCTCTTCCCCCTCACCCGCATGCCCAGAATATTAGCCAATGTTTATAGCCTCTGATTAAATCTGCATACTGAAAAGGACTCTTACAGGACATGCCCTATCATAGTTCATAATTTATGAATAGATTATATTCCAAAAGTTCACTTGTGAGTTTACTAAAATATATCTTCTGGTAGAACCCACAACTTATTACTTATCCTATGTACACAGTCCCCCTCTCCTTGTTACTCTCCTTCCCATAGGTGCCTGTCAGTTTCATACTATGCCAAAAATCCCACCCAAGTCTATCCCAGTGCCCATTCCCCAGTCAGTACTGTCATCAATGCTGCGGTTCTTATCTGGGTGTTAAAACAGTGGATTTATACTTTTAAAAGTATTTTCACAGATAGACATACTAATAGTTACATTTCTTGAATATTTCCTATATACCAGAACTACATTCTCTGAACTTCATTTTACTCATTTATAAAATGGAGATAATAATAATAATAATAATAATGCTGATCTCATGAAGTTATAGTCAGGATGAAATGAGATAATGGTTACAGAGTGCCTGGGACCTTGCCTGACATTAGTAAATTTACTCAATAAATGTTAGCTATTATTTTCCTAATTAGTTTATTATTACTCAGTGATTGGATGAAAGTGTGAAGAGCTCATTATCACTCAGCTCTGTTCCCCTCTCCCTCAGCAAACTCCCAACCCTCCAACCAATAAAGGAAACAACAGTCACACTTTTTTGAATGTTGACAGTGGTTCTCAATGATAATGATCCTGAAGTGCTTGTTAAAAATGTAAAAAAATCCCTATTCAGTGAGTCTGAGGTAAGCACTGCTGCCACATTGAACAACACCAGGGGGCACCATTCACATTGTGTTGCATATAAATGGTGCTTCCTGGAGTTTTGCAAATTTTGGGTTCTAAAGTTGAAGCCCAGGAAATTGTATTTTTAACAAACACCCAGGTGATTACAGACAATCCTCCAGAGTCTTTGAGACTGTTCTAGAGTGACTGTTAAGTGTGGGCACCCGAGAAAGAGCTTATCCCACGGGTGAGTTCAGTGTCTAAAAGTGGCTGTAATCTAGTATCAATAAAATAACATTTTTAAAACCATCTACTACAACCTGATCACAACTTTGTTATTCAGAACTCTTCTCAGCGGCCGAATTCAGTGGAATGAGACTTTTACCTGTAATTTCCCTCCAAAGGCTTCACAGTGCTCTTCAGACATGATCTCATCAATCCTCAGGACAGATCTGTGAGACAGGTGGCAGACATCGGACTTTTCATTACAGCTAGCTTGAGGCATGAGCGGGGTTCTTGGCCCCAGAAGACCAGTGTCAGTACCTGGATGGGTCTTCTGCAATCTCCCTAGTCTTCATCTATAAGACATCAAGTTTCTACTTTTGCTGGGGAAATCTTCCCCAGTTCCCATAGGACAAAGGTCGTTAGGAAGGCAAATTTCGTTCATTTGCCCATTCCATTCATTCACAAATATTTATTAGCTACTACCTCATAGGCCTAATACTTTTTGGAAGTAGGTGGGTGTTGACGTATACATGCACAAGTAAGCAATTACATACTGTGCAAATCACTGTGGGACCATTAGGAGAGAGAAAACACATATTAATTGAGCACTAATTACTAAATGCAAGCTATTGTGCTGACATCTTTCCTTAGATTATCTCTTTTATTACTCGCAATAATTTAGAGAGGTAATGACAGATAGAGTGATTTTTACACTTTTTACAAGAACTGGTCACATACCTCTAGTTAGTACATATTTCAGCCAGACTTTGATCTGAGATTTGTCTGATTCCAAATCCCTGCTTTTTCCATGGTCCCTACCCTTAAGGAGAATACAGCCCAATAATAAGGACAAGTACATAGATGACTTTTATATAATAATAACCGTGATAAAACTTCACATTTATTGAGTACTTGGCTAATTTAGCATGTTCCAGGCATTGAGCCAACCACTTTATATAGATTCTTTTGTGTAATCTTCACATCAACTCTATGAGGTAGATATTGTTAATGAGCCCCAATTATAGATGGAAAAAATCTGAGGCTTAGCAAGGTTGAATAACTTGGCTACAGGGGAGAAAACCTGAAGAACACAACTGCTATCGCAAGAGGGAACTGGCTTGTTCTACAAGATCTCAAGAACTAAATATAAGACCAAAGGTCAGAAGCTTCAGAGAGGTAGATTTGGGTTCAAAACGAAGATCTTACTGACAAAGCAATCCAAGTGTTGTCTCTGGAGGGAGCGAATTCTCTTTCTCAAGAGTTTAAACAGCTAACTGCCACTTCAAAGAGACATTATAAAATGAATATTATTACGTCAAGAATGTTCTCCTGTTCTCTGCTCCACCACACCCCACTCCCACCTCAACTTCCACACATCCTTCAGGTTTCAACCTAAATATCACTTCCTCAGAGATGTCTTTCTAGATCCTACACACTCAGATGCTCCATTATACATCATCTTAGCTCCCTGTATTTCTCCTTCATAGCACTTATAACTGTAATTAAATGACTAATTATGGGGTTAATAATGGAAAGTAGTTCTCATTGGGCAGAGACCACATGAATCTTGTTCTTGGATGTTTACTTACCTGGTGTCTACCAGTGTTTCGAACACATTAGATGCTCAATAAATATTTGTTGAATGAAGAATAAGTCACTGTTGATGGGTGACTGGCCCAGAAGTGGATTCTCAGAACTGTCTCAGTTGAAGGGGACACTAAGTCCCCCAGATAAGCTAACTTGAACATTTCAGAGCTACTCGTGTTCTTGGCGCCTTTCATGCACCTGTTAAAAATCCAGGGCTTCCCTGGTGGCACAGTGGTTGAGAATCTGCCTGCTAATGCAGGGGACACGGGTTCGAGCCCTGGTCTGGGAAGATCCCACATGCCACGGAGCAACTGGGCCCATGAGCCACAACTACTGAGCCTGTGTGTATGGAGCCTGTGCTCCGCAACACGAGAGGCCGCGATAGTGAGAGGCCCACGCACCGCGATGAAGAGTGGCTCCCGCTGGCCGCAACTAGAGGAAGCCCACACACAGAAACGAAGACCCAACACAGCCAAAAATAAATAAATTAATTTTTTTTTAAAATCCAGCTCATTGAACTCTCACACTTTACCTTTTCCTTTGTTTGCAGCTCAGTATCAAAACCTCATCCACACTGGTCCATCCTCATGTTGGAAACTATGCAGCAAGGACTAGCATTCATTTCCAATACCCTTGGCTTCTCTGCACCAATTCATTTCATGTTCATCCATGGGCTTTGGCCTGCCTGTCTCCCTTGTCCATCTGTTTGGACAGCAATGTGCCTGCTTGTGGGTGGTTAGATCCTTGGCATGGGATAGAATCTCCAAACAATGCAAGAGGTTTACATGGGCAAACTGCATTTCATAGTCAAAGACATCTGTTTTGGTGGTGGGGGTCTTCTCTCTGAAAGTCAGGGTGACATGTGCCCCCTTTATACTTGATTATACCTGTAGAAATGTGGATGCCCAAACCAATAGAAGATCAAAATCTCAAAAAGAAAATGAAAAATAGTCACAAAGCATTCATTTGACAAACAGAAGTGATAGTTTATTCTGGGGTAGGCGGTGGTAGGTAAGTGCTAGGGATTCATGACTTGCAAAACCAAGGAAGAGTAATGTGTAAAGTGTGGCATACAGAAGAAGATATGGGGACGCAGAGAAGGGGTGAGAATGCTTGACAGACCTGAAGAGTCCCCAGGAAAATTCAATACATGTACCCAGGAAACAGGGCCAAGGGTTTTCTGCACATTGTGTTATACTAGGCAACAGAGGAGAAAAATGAACCACAACAGAGAGAGAACAGCTAAATCCAGAACCCAAGGTGTAGCCATGCCAATCAGTGGCAAGCAGCCAAGTGGGCAGGAATTAGTGAGGGCTGTATGTCATGGAGATGCAGGCTCTTTCATTTAAGATCAACATTTTCATTCCAGTTATTTAGGATGAAAGAAATGTGGCAAGGCGGGGCCTGAGGAAAGGTGAAGTGTGCTCTAAGCAGGTAGGTCTCCTTCCAAGAATAGTGTCAATACCTACATCCATTCCCAGGTAAGTGCACACACACACACACACACACTGTCGTGGCAAAGCAACATTGTCTGGTACGGGGCCATGTTTCATAGAATTCTAAGAAAAGAATGAGCCAGTTATTACAGCATGTAGGATTTTTGGAAAAAGTATTTGTTATTTCAGTGGTTTTTTTGGAATGTGAATCCTCAGCATGAAAACTCACTGTTCTTTTAAAATGACTAGGACAGCAAGGCCCTGTGAATTCCAAAACTGATTTAACCTTCCTAAATGGGAGAAGTGGCCATACTAAGGAGGTAAATGAAAATAGAAATGAGGAAAACGATAAGCAAAAATCATAAAGGAGAAGGAAAAGAAAGAATTTTGTAATGAAGACTAGGAAAACAGAAGCTGGAATAAAGAGAAAATAAGGTCCTTACCCTCCTTATGCTTTTCTCTTTCAAAGGAAAACAGACAACAGTCATAATAAACAAGCAAATTACCAAATGAGTCCTATCACTTTCAGAGCGTAATGAAATAAGGGTATGGGGAGGTAATCTTAGGCAGATGGCCAGGGAATCCCTATCTGTAGAGGCTGCATGAGCTGAGACCTGAATGATGAGAGACAGCCATGCAAATATCTAGGGAAAGACCAGAACAGGCAGAAAGAAGAGAAAGGGTAAAGGCCCTAAGGCAGGAAGAAGTTTCCTGTGTTCAGAGAACAGCAAAGCCAATGAGGCTGGAACATAGTGAACAAGGGGAGTGTGGTAAAAGACAAGGTTGGAGAGAGGTAGGCAGGGGCCAGATCACACAGGGCTTGGCACGCCGTAGTGAGAAGCTTGGATTTTATTACAAGTAAAGGGGAAGCTAGCAGAGGAATTGCAGTAAGGAAGTAATGTGATATGATATGCATTTTTGAAAGATCATGCTGTCCATTACGTGAAAAATAAACTGTAGGGGGGCAAGAGTAGAAAATAAAGAGATCTGTTAGAAATTTATTGCAACAATACAGGTAAAAGATGGTGGAATGAGGTAAGAAATGATCAGATTTAGAAGGTATTTTGAAGAAATATATTTGTGTCCTTAACCACCATGCCAAATTTTTCACTTATTACACATTATCTTATATTCTTAAATATATTATTTTCTGTCTTACCTCCTCAGACTGTGGTAATTGTAACTTATTTATAGAATTTTATATAGAATTATTATTTAGTAAACATTTATGAGCACTTATATCCCAGGTGCTATAGTAGTTTTTTAAAATATTTGTTTTATTAGTTGTTTTTCTTCTTGCCACATTTATTTTTATGTACACATGATTTGCTTTGCTTATTTTCTATATCTAGAATTTTCCTTTTGAGTAGCTTTCTCCCTCTCCCTCTCTCCCATTTTGTTTATGTTCTCTGGCTCTTTTTTTTTTTTAATTACTTTAAAATAATAATTATTATTTTTTAAATATTTATTTATTTATTTGGTTGCGCTGGGTCTTAGTTGTGGCAGGCGGGCTCCTTAGTTGCGGCTCGTGGGCTCCTTAGTTGCAGCATGCATGGGGGATCTAGTTCCCTGAGCAGGGACTGAACCCGGGCCCCCTGCATTGGGAGCATGGAGTCTTAACCACTGCGCCACCATGGAAGTCCCTCTCTTGGCTCTTTTCATTCCTTTTTCAAACGTTCCTTATTTTATGCAGTAGTTTTTTGGTAGATAAGAATTACAAAGTACTTTTTCACAAAATACGTAATTTAATATAACAATCTTATAAATTAGCTCATGCAGATATTATTAGTGCCTATTTACAGATGAGCAAAGTGAGGTTCCGAGAGGTTAAATGATTCACCCAAGGTCAAGGAGCTGGGGAGAGAGAAACTGAGAGAAGAGTCAAGGTTCCCTGATTCCTAAATCAATGCCTTTCTAACACACTACCATGTATCCTCTGTCTTCCGCTCTGAGCCCACCTGCACCGTCCCCCAGATAGCAGGTGCTTATGCAAGTAGATAATCAATAAGACTGTGATGGTGAGGACAACAGTACTCTCCCTCTGCATTCAGTGTATCTATTTGTATAATTCATGTATTTCTCACTATGCCAAAATGTACCTTAGACTTACCCTATGTAGGTTTTACCAAAAAACAAAAGTTATTTATAAGAGACTAGGTCTCAGTTTTTTGCATGTGGACAGATTAGTCATGACTCAAGTCAAGAAATGTTTTACTGGGTACCTACCATGTACCATAATTATTTCCTGGAAGAATGAATAACTGTATTGTATAAATGTAAGCCATTATCACAATCTCCTTGGAGAAATAAGAGAGAAAATAGAAAAGTAGAAGACAATAAAATAACATGTAAGACGTGAAGCAACCTGACCTAGTGATTAAGAATATAATATGTATGGGCCTTTTCAAGGTTCTGGGGATGGAGGGGTGAACAAGACAGGATGGTTCCTGCTCTCATGAAACTTTTACTCCAGACTCTTCTCATAACTGTTATTCTTGCCTTAAGAGCTTTGGAAACTTCCTAAGGTTCTTGATAATTAATAAGTGCTAACACTCACTAGATGCTTACAGAAATTAATTTATTTGATCCTCTCAACAATCCTATGAAGTAGGTAGCATTATTATCAACTGCATTTTCCAGATTAAAAAAACCCAGAAAGACCACACAGCTAGTAAGTGGCACAGCTAGCTTTGAATTCAGGCAGTCTGACTTCAGAATTCACATGTTTAGCCCCTATGCAGGGAGAGATCTGGGTTTTGTGGGGCATGAAGTTTATACAATTCTAGGACTCTCTTTGAGAAAGAAAAAAAAAAAAATACAACACTACAAATACAAAATTAGGTACAGGGCCTTGGAAGGGGTCCATGCAAGAGAGTGCTTTATTAGCTTCACAATAAATCTGCCTTTAGCGTCAAGGTAAACCCATGTCTTCCACTATGCAATACCTAAAGCTTGAGCCCTGTTATAAAAACGATGACTGTCCCAATCCAAATACCTAGAATGTGGTTAAGTGAAGGGAGCAAGAAAATAAGTCATCCACTACTTCCAATTGTGAAACTACAGATGAGATTTTTCTGGTGCTCCATGTCAAGTTGGTGAGCATTCCTAAAGTACCTACCATGTGCCAAGCATTGTGCTACCCTGCAGGGTATACAAAAATGAGTTTAAAAGTGCAAATAGATGATAGAGAAATAGAGAGATAGATAGATCTGATCTCAAGGACTCCGTTTATGTGTCCAGCATTGTACAAATGCAAAAGGAGACCAATATGACAGTGGTACCTGCCCTTGAAAAATTTAAATGATAATAAATGCTAAATGTTTACTATTTAAGCAACTGTCATTGCTGTAAGTGGATAACAACTGATGAGATAGGCACTAGCATTACCATCATTTCTACTTTACAGATGGAGAAACTGACCAGGGAGTGGCAAAGCTTAGTTCTGAATTTAGAAGTGCTAATTCTTTTTTTTTTTTAACATCTTTATTGGAGTATAGTTGTTTACAATGTTGTGTTAGTTTCTGCTGTATAACAAAGTGAATCAGCTATATGAATACATATATCCCCATATCCCCTCCCTCTTGCGTCTCCCTCCCACCCTCCCTATCCCACCCCTCTAGGTGGTCATAAAGCACCGAGCTGATCTCCCTGTGCTATGTGGCTGCTTCCCACTAGCTATCTGTTTTACATTTGGTAGTGTATATATGTCAGTGCTACTCTCTCATTTCATCCCAGCTTACCCTCCCCCTCCCCGTGTCCTCAAGTCCATTCTCTACATCTGCATCTTTATTCCTGTCCTGCCCCTAGGTTCATCAGAACCATTTTTTCTTTTTTTTAGATTCCATATATATGTGTTAGTATATGGTATTTGTTTTTCTCTTTCTGAAGAAGTGCTAATTCTTGAACCACACTCTTAGCCACTCTGCTACTCTTCTTCTCCAATCACTTTGGAAATGTTAAGATTGGAAACATGAACAATTTGGGATCTAAAGCTCCTAAACTCCTCCCAGTCACCATCTTTTCCATGAAGCCTTCCCTGCCCACCCCAGGTAGGTCAGGTCCCCTGCCATGTACACAGCCTTTCACAATCACCTGTCTCATAGGTGGATTAATGACTCACTTGTTGCCTCTTTTCTTAGACCTTGAGCTTCTTGAAGGCATGTGTCTCCAGCACCTAAGAGGTATTGGACAAATACTGAGGAATCAACAAATAAATGAGCAATACATGTCAGAGCATGATCAAGTGGTCTGTTGATTCCGTGGTAAACAATTTATCTGCTGTAGGTTTTCTTTTTTTTTAACATATAAATTTATTTATTTATTTATTTTTGGTTGCGTTGGGTCTTTGTTGTTGCGCGCGGGCTTTCCCTAGTTGCGGCAAGCAGGGGCTACTCTTCATTGCGGTGCGCGGGCTTCTCATTGCAGTGGCTTCTCTTGTTGCAGAGCACGGGCTCTAGGGCGTGCGGGCTTCAGTAGTTGTGGCACACGGGCTCAGTAGTTGTGACTTGCGGGCTCTAGAGCGCAGGCTCAGTAGTTGTGGCGCATGGGCTTTGTTGCTCTGCAGCATGTGGGACCTTCCCAGACCAGGGATCAAACCTGTGTCCCCTGTATTGGCAGGTGGATTCTTAACCACTGAGCCACCAGGGAAGTCCCTGCCGTAGATTTTCTATGGGACTTGAGCAGAAAGTAAGATTTAGAAAAGCAGAGGGAGAAAGAAAAGGACATGTCAGGTAAGGGTAACAGCCTGGGCAAAAGAGCAGAAGTGGGAATGATCATGGCATGAAAGCTAGTTTCCTATTTCTTCAGTAATAAATTAACACAAACCTACTGGTTTAAAACAAAATAAATTTTTGCTCAGACTTCTGGAGGTCAGAAGTCCATAAAATCAAAGTGTCAGCAGAGTTGTGTTCCTTCTGCAGGCTTCAGGGAGAATCTGTTTTCTTGCCTTTTTCAACTTCTGAGGCCACCTGAACTCCTTGGCTCCTAGCCCCTTCCTCATGTCACTCCATCTTCTTGCTTCTTATCACATCTCCTGCTGCTGACTCTGACCTTCCTTCCTGCCTCCTTGTTGTAAGGACCATTGTGATTATACCACTGGGCCCACTTGGATAATACAGGATTATCTCCCCATCTCAAGATCCTTAACTTAATCGTACCTACAAAGTCCTTTCTCCTATGTAAGGTAACATATTCATAGGGTCTCCAGGTTCTAGGGATTAGAACTTGGACACAGACATCTTTGCAAGGCTGTTATTCAGCCTGTCACAAAAGTTAACAATAAAAAGTCAGTCCAGGCTCTGTGACAGTTCTGTCACTATGAGGCCATAGGCTGAATGGTTAGAGGGGCCAGACTTCCTTCTAGGCTAAGGAGTCTGGACTTGTTCTAATAGAGAGTCATTACAGAGTGTTGTAAGGGTCAAGTCATTAAGAAAATGATGTTGTTAAAAGATTTATTTGAAAAAAAGAAAAGATTTATTTGGCAACTGAGTTGTTATTAGCTTCAGTTGAATCCATCTCTT
>NC_138882.1:140040460-140080994 GCF_965194825.1 Balaenoptera physalus | reverse complement strand
GTCACTTGAGATAATTTCTCACTATATGTTTACATCATCAATTTGGTGCTTAGTTGGATTAATTTGCTTCATTTTGCTTTCACTTTTTATGGGTTATTTTTATGTTCTAATTGTGTAGAATATTTACGTAGTTCCAAATTCAAATCTATAAAACAAGTTGTATTCAAAGAATTTCGGCTTCTATCCCTGTCCCCTATACCCTGTTTCCTGCCTCATAGGTAGTTTTGGGTTTATCTTTTCACTTTGTAAATATAAGTGTGTGAGTGGTGTGTATATAAAAATATATCCCCACCCCCCATGTCTCCCTCCATTTTCTCTTAAAAAAAAGAGAAGCGGAAGCTCTACACACATTTTGGATTCTGGACAAAATTTGAAGGCAGCACAGACAGTGTTTTCTGAGAGATTGAATGTGAGATATGAGAACAGGGTCATGGTCAGCACCCTGGGGCATGGCCTCATCAGCTGGGAATGGAATCATCTGTCCAGGTGGGCCTGGCTAGCCTTACTCATCCTCGTAGACTCTGTTCAGCTGTCCTTGCCCTCAGGTGCTCTCCGCTGGGCTCCAGTGATACCCAGTGCATAACATTGTCCTTTCCTCACAGTATATAGTTTTTTGTGTATGTTTGCCTGAGCAGCTTGAGGGCAGGGACATGGTTTCTTCTGTTTTCCCACCACCTGCCACAGAGCCTTTTACACAGTAGGAGCTTAGTAAATACATGAATAAAAGACTAGACCGGGACCACACTAGGTTCTTTTACAGGCATTCATCTCTGATCTTCAGAATAACCCCATAAGGTAGATACTGTTATCCCATTTTACAGATGAAGAAACTGAGGTTCAGAAAGGTCTAGGCGGCTTTATCTAAAGAAACAGCTAGTAAATTGCTGAGCTAGAGTTTGGACCCAGGTCTCTCCGATGCCAAAAGAACACAGTCCCAACTGTTGTCTAGGTAATTTCATTCAACAAATGGTTGTGTGAGACTGTCCACATTTTGCCTTTATTAACTGTGTGACCTCAGCAAGTAAGATAGCCTCTCTATATCTGTTTCCACACCTACAAAATATAAGATAGCAGTAATACGTACCTCATAGAGTTGTAAAGCATTTAGAACAATGCCTGGTACAGAGTAGGCTCTCAAATATGAGCCTATTTTAGTTACTGTTTGTCATTTTTAGTAGCGGAATACTGGAGTACTCTTACTACCACTGTGTCCACAGCTCTATGCTCTGCACTGTGTATGCAGTCTTGTCTAACCCACCCAGCTTGCCTTCAAGGAGCTTACAGTTATAAAGGCAAGATGCAGATGTTTAAAGGTTACAAAAAAGGGCAGCCAGGGAGAGATGAGTCCCTTTGAGATTAATGCCAAGTACAGAGAAAGAGGACAGAAGGAGCTTGCAGCTGGCCAGCCTATTACATAACAGCCCTCACCAGGTCTTCCTGGACAGAAATAGAAAACAGAAGCCATGATGGAGATTGGGATGCTTTTTGTTTGACCAGTGCCACCCTTTAGTGGCAGTTTAAACTTCAGCTCCACGTCCAATTTGGTGGGGTCCTACCAGTGCCTTGCCCTGTAGCACAAACCACAATTTAATAATCACGTTTTAGCGAGTCTGTGAATCATGGAGTCTCCGGTGTTATGGGACCTTAGGGAGCAGCTAATTCTACCTCCTCATTTTACAGAGGAAGAGGCTTTGCCCAGAGGGGGAAAGCCGTCTGCTTCAGGGTACACTGGAATTTGGAACTGAACTCCTTTGGTTACTCTCATGAGTCGGATAATACAGATTCCCAAATGCCTGGACTCATGCCTGGGAGGGAGTGGACTCAAGTGTGTAGGTGTGTGGGGAGAAGAGACGTTGGCTCTACTCACGTGCTGCCCCCCACCATCCTGGGCGAGTCCAGGCTTCTACACTTGTGACAGTGGCTGCTGAGGGAAGAATTGGGTGTCTCGGACGTAGGCATTTCTGTTTTTTTTTTTTTTTTAGAGGGAAGGATTATTTATTTATTTATTTATATATTTATTTATTTATTTATTTATTTATATTTGGTTGTGTTGGGTCTTCGTTTCGTGCGAGGGCTTCCTCTAGTTGCGGCAAGCAGAGGCCACTCTTCATCGCGGCGTGGGGGCCACTCTTCATCGCGGTGTGGGGGCCATTCTTCATCGCGGTGCGGGGGCCACTCTTCATCGCGGTGCACGGGCCTCTCACTATCGCGGCCTCTCTTGTTACGGAGCACAAGCTCCAGATGCGCAGGCTCAGTAGTTGTGGCTCACGGGCCTAGTTGCTCCACGGCATGTGGGATCTTCCCAGACCAGGGCTCGAACCCGTGTCCCCTGCATTGGCAGGCGGATTCTCAACCACTGCGCCACCAGGGAAGCCCACGTAAGCATTTCTTGCGTCTCATTTATATTGGGCAAGGTCATCTTGGGGCTCTTTCAGAGGTACAGCCACCCATGCGCTTTGGCAATTGTACTGAGACCTCTGCTCTTCTCTCTAACGGGGAAATGAAGAATAGGATGGTGGGAGGGCATGGGATTTAGGGCCAGGCAAACCTGCTTTGTGTCTCACCCTGCTGTTCGTCAGATACGTGACCTCTGCTGCCGTCGCTGGGATGCTTGTACACATGACTGGTGAACAGGAGGGTCAAAATCTGAGCAGCTGCTGACCCTAAAGAGGGCCTGTGCCTGTCGGGTGGGTGGGACTGGGCAGCAAGAAGAGACAAATTTAGGAAAGAGCATCTTTTGTTTTTTTTTAACTGAAATATATTTGACATATAACAGTATATAAATGTAAGGTGTACAACAGGTTGATTAGATACGTTTATATGTTGTAATATGATCACCGTTATAGCGTTACTTAGCACCTCCATCACGTCACATAATTATCATTTCTTTTTTGTGGTTGAAATGAAGATCTAGTCTCTTAGCGGGTTTGATGGTTATAGTACAATAATGTTGTCTGTGTTCGCTACACTGTGCATTAGATCACTAGGACTTATTTACCGCTCATTGCTAGTTTGTACCTTTAAACCTCAGTCCTATCCCCCCACCCTCCAGACCCTGGTAATCACCGTTTCACTCTCTGTTTTTACAAGTTTGGCTTTTTTAGATTCCACATATAAAGAGCCTCTGAAGGCGCTGCCCCCATCCCGGTGCGAGACCACCTAGTCTGCACAAGGGACCATGAGTGGAGCTGGGCCTCCGCTCTCCTCTCCTGCCTGCTAAAGACTCAGCATGTAGTTTTCATTCATTTGTGCCTTCCCAGCAGGTGATGTTTAGAGGTTTCCCCTTCTTAGGATCTGGTCTTAAAAATATCCTTACATCATATACAGAGCAGACATCACGGGACCTGGCTTCTCTATTCCGGCAGTGCTTGCTGGTTTGATTGTTTCCCTTTATGTTTTAAGCTTTTAACTAATATGAAAAATGTCATGAGAAGATCACAGGCTTTGGAGGGAGGGAGGCAGATCTGGGGAAGAGCCCTGGCTGTGTGACCGTATCTGTGTCTTGGGTCCTCAGTTTGCTCATCTGTAAATGGGGGATGATAGAGCTTACTTGGCAACATGATTGTGAGGATCAAATGAGACAATGGATTTAAAGCCTGGAGTCCCAGTTCCTAGCAATCAGAAGGTGAGTAGTGAATGATAACCACTGCCATTATTACCAGGCAGCACTTCAAAGCAATTGCAGTTGGTTTAAGAGTGAAGTGGTGCTCTTGGTTTCTCGGCAGATTTAATTCCATTTGATTTCAGCGTCCTATTTTGGACTGTTTATACCTTGGTAGGCAACCTGCTGGGTGCTTGGTACAGACATAAATTAAGCACTGTCTCTGTTCTCACTAAGCTTTTCTTGCACATTAATTTGTCTATTTGAAGCTTCCAACAAAAGCATTCCCGCACCCCTCCCAATAATTCTAAATAACTCTGTTCTGTTGAAGGTTAGTTTGGCCCTCAAGCCTTGTGGGATTTGAGGATGACTCACCTTCCTAATTTTGTCTCCCACCCTCTCTAACACACTCTCTACATCCTCCCAATTCCTTGAGGAAACAGCATGATATCCTGGTTCCAGTATGTTCTATAATCAATGCCTTAGACACGTTGCACACCATCCTTCCTTCTCTATAGTGAAGAGTGTGATACCCATCTCAGTGTTGGGTGAGGATTCACGCCTGTGAATCTTGGTTCTGAGAGCGGGTAGCCTCACATGGACAAGACCGAAGGAAAGAGAAGAGACATACTGGAATCTGCATCTGTCAAATGGCAAGGAGAGGCAGAAGCTGCCTTGAACGCAGGGAGGCCCTGGGTGCACAGTGATTTGTCTGTGCCGTTTGTGGTGCCATTTCTGCAGCTTGCAGAAGAGAAGAAGCCACACAGCTCTTTCCTGTTCCCCTCCTCCCCTCCAAGCTCCTTATAATAGTAGATGATGGCAAATATGGGATGATGATAATGGCTACTTCTTATTGAGCACTTGTGTATGTGTGTGTGTAAATATATATATATATATTTTTTAGTTAACGGTAATCTCAAAACTGAGCCTCTAAGAGGTTACATGGCACCCTTGAGCATGGAGAAGACAGGAAGGTGGCTGAAATGGTGGTGGTGGCCCCTCCAAAGCATGACTGATGGTTGGGGAGCTAGTATGCCAGGGAAACAAAGTCTGTCTCCTCGGCAACACCCAATGTTTGGCTTTGTTGTCATTGGTGCGTTCCAGTTATCTTCATGTGGGTGAAGAAACAGGTCTCAGAAAATTTAATCCAGCTGGCCGTTCTATGCCCAGAATTCAGTGAAGTCCATGATTTCCAATTAATGGGCCTTCATGCCAAGATTGAGGTCATATCATTAATCTTGCTTTTATTTTAGGATTTCCACTGTCATGATTTACAGTGCGGCCCAGCCAGTCGTGTCAGGATTATTGGAGCATAATTAAGCCAGAAAGACAGCCAGACCAGCGAGTTAACACGGAGCCAGGGAGGGACCCCCTTCCTTTGCTTGGTAAGCCTGCCTCAGGCAGCATGGGGCCGCATGTGAGGATTTTCATCTGAGGACCATTTCCTGCATGTCTGATCTCTGTGCAATTCAAATCCCCATACGATAAAAAAACTCCAGACAAGGAAAGGATTTCAGAGTCCCAGTTGGTGATCCATTGTGTACTATGTTCTAGTTAATTCAGTGCCACCACATACACCTCCATGTCAAGTTACCATTTACTAAGTGGTAAATGTAACAGTGTGCTTTTTACAGATGGTGGATTTAATCTTTGTGATGATTCTGTGAGGAAGGTATCATAGGCTTTCTCTTTGCATGAGAAAAGAGAAATATATATCTATATATTATTATAATATATCTATTATATACAGATAGTAAGTGGCCTTTCCACTGAATGGATGGAAGAATTTGGCAGTTCCTAGATGCAGACCATTCCCAAGTGCCTGTTTCCTTCCCTTTCTTGTGGTTGTTCTGCTCAGGATGATCTCCTCCACTTTCCCACAGGAGAATAAGAATATAGGCATGTATAGGAAAATACTCTTTATGATTGCCTTCCAGGTGATAGATGTTTATCTGTCATTATCTTGTTTAAACCCTACCGCGTACATGGAAGGAAGATACTATCTGCCCCCATTTTACAGTTGAGGAAACTGAGGCTTAGATTAATTAGCCTGCCCATTGATATACAGGTAGGAAGGAAGGAAGGTCAGTGTCATTAATCCAGGTCTGCTTATTTGCAAAGCCTAGGTCCTTTCAATTACATCATGCTGGTACCAAATGCTTCTTCTCTTTTCTCTGGTTTTCCAGCAGTGCTTATTGTTGAGTTGAGACTCTTTGGGACAAGTAACACGTGGAGGGGCATTTTTTGAGTGGAGGGGGTCTGAAGAGAGGCTAGAAACCAACCTACTACCCAGCAAGTAAAGGTATGCCCTTGAGCTTTAGCTCACATCTGCTATGTGCCTAGGCCAGACCCAGGTGTCTCCCATCATTGCCTTTGATTAAATTTGCTCGGTGTTTGGTTTTTCCATGTGAGAGGGTACTGGTGAGGCCTTTATGAGAATGTCTCCCAGACAAGTCCATGCCAGAAGCTTTGTCCCGAGACCAGTGAAATGAGGAGTTGAGGGTTCTTTCTGCACTTTGGTAGCAGGTTTTCCTCCGATTGCTTGCTGTGGGGTTTGGTTTTGTTTCGTGGTTGTTTTTTGTCTCAGGATTCACTTTCAGAGTATTTCCACATCCCCTGTTTAGTTAGCATTTAGGTGTATCCTCACTCGGAGTTCACTGATCCGCACTGAGTATTTTTATGCTCCGCACGACTTACTCCAGAGACAGCGCATCAGAGATTCCTACTAATACATTTATCTGATGATTAGATGCTGAAGGTACTGCCTTGAAATTCCCTTCAGGTGTCCTCGGATGGAATTCTGGCTTTTTTTTTTAAACTTTTTTTTTTTAAATTTTTATTTATTTATTTATTTTTAATTTATGGCTATGTTGGGTCTTCGTTTCTGTGCGAGGGCTTTCTCTAGTTGTGGCAAGTGGGGGCCACTCTTCATCGCTGTGCGCGGGCCTCTCACTATCGCGGCCTCTCTTGTTGCGGAGCACAGGCTCCAGACACGCAGGCTCAGTAATTGTGGCTCACGGGCCCAGCCGCTCCGCGGCATGTGGGATCTTCTTCCCAGACCAGGGCTCGAACCTGTGTTCCCTGCATTAGCAGGCAGATTCTCAACCACTGCGCCACCAGGGAAGCCCGGAATTCTGGCTTTTGAAATGTGTCCTGAAGTGTGTGTGTGTGTGTGTGTGTGTGTGTGCGCGCGCGCGTGTGCGTGCGCTATCCCTGGGGAATTCCACTTGTCTGAGGCAGCATTAATCTGCTCTGTGAAGGGCTTCTTAGAAATCTGCTGATAACCGTTTTTTGTCATTTGTTATGTCAGTGTGAGGACCAAATCCCACAGGCAGTTATACAGAGAGCAGGCAAGAGTTCTTACTCTTTTGCTTGACCTTCAGACTTTCTGGGATCCGAGGACTACTCAACTTCCCAGGCTCACTTCCCTCCTTTCTCTAACACACCCTCTGCATCCTCCCAATTCCCTGAAGAAACAGCATGATATCCTGGTTGCAGTATGCACTATAGTCGGTCTCTTAGACAAATTATTTACCATCTCAGTGTCCCTCTCCTCCCTCTCCATTTAGTGGACACTGTAAAACCCATCTCTCAGTTTTCTTAGCCTGGTCCCCAGAACAGTTGTAACTGGTGCTCAGGTATGGTTCTTTTCCTTCTTATATATGTCCTTGACTTGTTGGTCTCTTGGTATGTGCTTTCTCTCTTCCCTCAGCCTGATATGTCCTTCAGCCTATTTCTACCCAAACTGCAATTCAAATACCACCTCTTCCATAAAGCCTTCCTCTTTCCTACTTCCAGCAACCTGCATCCCTCTCCTCAAGCTGGAAATAAGCTCCTCTGAACTCCTGTTCACTTTATATGCACGTATATATATAATAATACTTGGCAAGTCTGAGCAAGAGAAAAGCAGTTAACAATTACAGTGCAGCTCTGTGAGAGATTTAGAGAAAAAATATTCATGACTCAGAAGACTGCTTTTCACTGTTAAGTGGGAAAAATGGCAGGTCCAAACTATATATAGTATGATCTTATTTTTGTGTACCTGTGCATAGAACACATAATATATATGTGTGCATGTGTGCACAAACACACAGGACTAAAAATGCGAGGATGTACATTTCTCTAAAACGTTAACAGTGGTCACCCTTGTTTGTTTCTTGGTTTATTTTCTTCTCTGTTTTAATTCCATTTTCTTTGGTTTTAGTGGACCTCACGTGCAGAGAAGTGACTTAATCATACTGCTTTGCAGTCTTTACATTGCACAGGCCACTCTCTGGTTTTATCCTAGATTTTCTTTTTTTCTCCTTTCATCCCCCATCCTTTCCTCTTTTCTATTTGCTTTCTTCCTAATGTTCTTGATGGGTGTCCTTAGATGTGCCCAGATTTTCCATATTAAATATGAATGACCTCTGCAGTATATATATTATTCTATAATAAAATACATATTATATAATGTTATATAATAAAATATATAAAAATAATATATATAACATATACACATATATAATATATATATACTGTATTTTAATCTGAACAAAAACCTTTTTTACAGTAGAAACTGGAATGCATATTTGTTTAGTACTTCCTTTCCCCCTTTCCTTCCCTCTCTCAACTTCACAGTCACACACACACACACACACACAAATGAAGATATCTTGACCAGTTGTACCCTCAGATCTAAAATTTTAGAATTCTTTATTATATCTGTTTGTTGATGCCTGTCTTGAGCTCTGTGATACATGGCTATACATAGCGTTTTCTCTGAATTGTCTCAAGTAATTGAGCCAGGTTCCTAGTTCTTAGCACAGCACAGAGCTTTAGGAGAGAATGGCTGTGGCAATGGGGACAGTCTTATGGGAGCATGGATGGTAATTCGTGGTGATTCCTGCGTTTGTCTTGTCTTCCCCCACTCTGGACTCTATTGGTGAGTATGGCAAGAGGGACTCAGGCTTTGGAGTTAGTGCTTTGTGTGTGTGTGTGTATGTGTACACCCGTACATATATATGTGAATACTTATTGAAGGTTTACATTATAAATATGTGTAGTTTATTATATGTCAATTTTATATATGTCAGTAGAGCTGTATTTTAGAAAAGTTAATCATATTAATGCTTTGTGGAGAATGATTTGGTCTTTGTAGTGTATCCGTGTGAGGCATGGGAATATGTTACTAATATCCCGTTGAGTTTTGAAGTGTTATGAGCCTGGGTTGCTTCCTCTCAAGATTCAAGCAGAACTTCCACCTCTGTGGTTGAAGGTACCCGACTGTGACTGACAAAATGAAAAAAGCACGGGTCTTGGCATCATATAGGCATTTGTATATCCTAGCTAAGAAACCTTGTGTGAATGAATCTGCCTCTTTGAGGCCCACTTGCCTTATCTGAAAAATAAGAGCAAAAATATCTGTCAGTTTTACTGTGTGGGGTATTGTATGTTCCTAGCATGATGCTTAGCATGTAGTAAGGCTCCTCTGGCATATGTGCAGCATATGTGTGTGTGTATATAGTATACATACATCTACTCTGAGCTTGTAAACAACAAACAATATCCGTCCATGACAGTTGCTGCTCCTTTGGAGAGCAGCGGTGGGATCTTTCTCTCAGAAGTCTGCTACAGTGGCAGCTCTAGAATTTCCATCTAGGAGTCGCTAAGAGAGGACAATCTTATTGGAAGGAGGGAGGGTGAGAGACTCCTCATAGAACTTCATTTGCATAACAAACAGTGCTTTCCTAAGATGCTCGGGTATCTGGGAGTTGTTTGGGAGGACTGTTAGAGTTCTCAGTCACCTTTTGAAGCCTCTATTGCCTCCCCTCTCCCCATTAAATAGAACCAAAATGGTGAAAAGAAGATTTTTGCTTGATTTTTTTCTTGGTAGTATTCTTTCAGCAGGACTTCAGTTCTTTGCTATCTCTGTCCTCTGATGGACAGGGTCAGATAACACTGAGGGCGTTTTCTCTGTTCCAGGCCCCAAGACTAGTCATTAGAGGGAAATGTCATAGTCCATTTAATGCAATTAAAGCCCTGACCTTTTGGTTAAAGAAAAGAGGAAAAAAATGTGATGGTCCCTCACTTCCTGGAGTTGAGAGGCCATGTGGTAGGCAGAAACTTCTCTGTTTCTTCAGAATTCCACTGAGTTCTGATCTCGTTAGATTTGATCATTATTATTTCATAAGGGGGAACCTCACCCAGAGAGAAAGGGACAGACATGAATGGAATCCTTCCCCCGTGTACACTTTCAGAGAGAAAGGTACAGACACGAATGGAATCCCTCCCGCTAGCACCAAAAAGGCATTGGGATGAACGAGCCACTGGTGGATTGCGAGGGCTACCCCCGGGCAGACGTGGGCCTGTACCGAGTCCGAACCGCAAGGCACAACATCGTCTGCTTGCAGAACGATCACAAGGCGTTGATGAAGCAGGTGGAGGAGGCCCTGCACCAACTGCATGCTCGCGACAAGGAGAAGCAGGCCCGGGACCTGGCCGAGGCCCGCAGGGAGGCCATGAGCCATGGCCTGGGCCAGAGCCAGGACCTCAGCCCCGCTCAGGCCTTCGCCATAGTGAACAGCATCAGCCCCGGCTCGCCTGCCAGCATCGCAGGTCTGCAAGTGGATGACGAGATAGTGGAGTTTGGCTCTGTGAACACCCAAAACTTCCAGTCGCTGCAGAACATTGGCAGTGTGGTCCAGCACAGTGAGGGGAAGCCCCTGAATGTGACAGTGATCCGCAGAGGGGAGAAATACCAGCTTAGACTCGTGCCAACACGCTGGGCGGGAAAAGGACTGCTGGGCTGCAACATTATTCCTTTGCAAAGATGATTGTCCCTGGGGAACAGAAACAGGAAAGCATATTCCCTTGCCCCAGACTTGGGTCTAGTGGGCATTTCCTCCTTCTCTTCTCTTCCTGAAGCTCAAGGATCTGGAAGAGGCTGGGAGCCTGAACTTCTAGGTGGTGGAAATGCTGTGGCCTCCCAGTGTGATCTCTTGGGATTAACGCATTGTTAAAAACTTGATTTGTGTTCAGCATCTTTTGCAAATTAGGTCATGGCCCTAAATGGGAATCCTCTGGATTGTGAGCAAGTGGGAGGGAGTTATTCTGGTAGGTGCTGATGTGACTTTATTCTTCTAGAAATTTTGTTTTTTCCCCCCAAATAAACAGTTTTACAGTGTTGATATGACCATGTTATCACCTCAACTGAATTTCCTGTGAACTTCTCAAACCAAAGCTCAGATGGGAGTTAGATCAGCCTCATAGAAAGTTGGGCAGAACAAACTAACAATTGTACTGAAGTCAAGATTTGACCAACAACATCTCTGGGACATCATCCTTTAGTGAATGGGGGTTCCAAACGCTCAGGCTGCACCTGCGTTTGCACTGCAGCAGTGCTGCTCTGGATACAGGATAATTGAATCTCCTGGCCCTGCCCTCGGATCAGCACTTTTGTAGACTGCTAAGGTGTGTTGACATTGCTGATGGGAACCAGCAGTGTGTGCAGAGCTGTCTTCTTGCAAATGCTGATTCCTCCTTCCTTCCTTTTATTTTCTCTCTTTAACATGGCAAAGTGAGTTTCAGTGATTCCTAGTGCCTCCGTGTTTTACTTTTTTTCTCTCTTCACCGTATCACAGTATTTTATCTCCACAGTTCTTGCAGACCACTTTCTGTTTCACAGGGCATCTGGCACATTCTACTGAGGCATGCTTGGGTTCCTCAGGACTGGATTTGCTTGGCTTAGATACAGATACCAGCTCGCCCTGACGGGAGTCAGTACCGGGTGTGTTTCCAGCCATGGGTGCTCATGCTTGACTGGAAAGCCTTCCTGTTGAGTGTCTGCCCCCAAACACCATGTACTCTAGCCGAATAGCCACGTGGATTTCCCCCCTTGTAGCCACACACGTGCTGTGTTTACCAGTGTTTGCTGTTTAAATTGTTTTTCTAATTCCACGTGTTTTCCAATCTTTTATAAGCCCTAGGCTACAATAAACACAGCTTGTCCCCCCCAAAAAAAAATAAAAAAATAAGGGGGAACCTCTTTATTTG
This sequence comes from Balaenoptera physalus, assembly GCF_965194825.1. Lineage (NCBI taxonomy): Eukaryota > Metazoa > Chordata > Mammalia > Artiodactyla > Balaenopteridae > Balaenoptera > Balaenoptera physalus. Next base: position 140,069,359 of record NC_138882.1, on the reverse strand, counting down.
GCCCAAGTGTTGCAGAGTAAAGATCTCCTAGACAGATCTGTTTCCCTGGCACATCATGAGTACTTAAGATATTTATTGAATCAAAGTAAGCAATATCCATGTATTGTTTTATATGAGAATTTACTGTGTAGAATTTGGATTGACAACTGTAGCCTGACTTCAGTGATCCGTGAAGGAACAAAATGTGTTACATCCATTTAGCTGGAGTTTCCCTAGCACTACCAGCCTGTTCGCGACCACTGTGCCTTGCCTTTATTCTACCAAAGTCAATTTTGGTCTCAGTTTGGTCTTCACTTTGACTCTATTTCTCATTCTTTCTACTCTTACCGTTCTTTTTAAATATCTTGGATCCTTTCGGAAAAGAGGAGCTAGAGATGGTTACTTAATTAGCTCCTCTTATCTGTCTGAGTATAAAAACTGTAGGCAGCAAATATAACCAGCTCTTGTTGAGTTTCATGAAATCTCCATCTCTTAGGCAAGCATGCTCAGTGGGTGCTGGATGATACAGTGCTACAATCAGAAATTCAGAGAAATGTGAGGAGACAGTGAAAGCATCTGGTTATATTTGCTGCCTACAGTTAGGCCAAGACCAAGTCTCTCCCAAGGTTGATCTGTTTGGTCTTCCTTGCCGCCTCTGCCATCTTCTCTCTGATTCTTATATTCTGCAGCAGCCCAGTTTCATGTGCATTTATTGAGTGTTTACTGTGTGCCAGGTATTGTGCTAAGGTATGGCACAATACCTTTTAGGAAGGTATGAGGAAGCATGAAACATTGTTCCTGTTATTGAAGACGCAGAGTTGCTGGGATTAAGGTGAGTGGGTCAGACCCATTCACAAATAATTCTGTGTCTGTCAGACTGCTCCACATCCTACGATGGAGGTGCAAAGTGAGGTGAGAGAATGGGGACAGGAGAGACAAAGTTCTTAAGAAAGACTTCAGGATGGGGAGGTGAGTAAGAGCAGAGGCTTTGGATCCAGCCAAACGTAGATTCACTCTCATTCTGCCATGACTGTCACTAAACTTTACCAAAGCCTCCGTTTCCTCAGTGGGACACCCAAGGGCCACTGTGCTTAGTGTGAGGGTCTAATTCAGTAGCGTGTGGAAACTACTTAGCAGAGTGCCTGGAGTATGTGCTTAACAGATGACCTTTTTACAATGATGATACAGTCTCAAAGAATTTTAGAACTGGAAGGGACTTAGGGAATCATCTAAATTCATTCCCCTGTTTCTACCTTCTTTGAGACCCTGAGTCTGTGATTCTGTTATGGCCACATCGCTCAGGAAGGAGCTGGGGTTGCTCCTCCCATCAAAGTCCTAAAAGTGGGTAAAGAAATACTGTACATACTAATTTGATGGTATCAAGAGTGATAATAAAATATTTAAAAACTGTCCTGATAATACAATTTAATGTATAAATATATATAAAATATAAAGTGTAGTCCCTTTTATTCTCTAAGCAAGCAAATACACACATGCACATATAATTGTTTACTATGTGGTAATATTTATAGCACACATTATTTATCATGCTAATGTCCCTCTTTTTTTGTTGAGTTGGGACATTCTCTAGAGTATCCTTGTCACTAGCTAAATGATCCCCATTTCCAAGTGATGGTTTGATGTAGGGAATGGCGTCAGATCCTTCCAGCAACATCCCTGTGAAGTTGACTCTCTCAGAGGCCCCGGTACCTTATTCCAGCTCAAGAAGGACTGAGTGTGTTATTGACTTGTCAGGGCTCTGATACACTTTGAGGGTCCTTCGTGGTTTGGACCCTCAAAGCCAGAACCATTGGCACCACCTGCTTTGTGGCCTGTACCTGCCAGCGCTGAGTGCCTTTGGAGCTGCTGGTGGATGCAGCACACACCCAGGCCTCTGCCCCCAGGGTTTGTTGAGCAACTGCCAGACTGGTCCATGTCTTGGGCCACTGCTATGCAATGTCATCAAGTGACTTGTAGTTTTTGTAGCTCATATTATGTGCCAAATAGTACAGAACTATTTCAGTATTTCAAAAGCCAGTATCCGTGAATCTGTGTGAACCTGAATATTAGTCGTGCAAAGAGCACATAATCGTTCCCCATATTAGGTACCAGATCGCTTCAAGATGGGAAGAGGAAACCCCAAAGCTATAAAGAGGTTCACCTCTGTTAAACACTCGTGATTCTGAACTATCAGAAGTGAAGAATTTACATGTGCTGTAGCGGAAGCTCCAGAAAGAGATTCTGTCCTTGTCGCACACGTCCCTATTGTCTGTCTTCATCAACTCTGAAACTGAACAGCATGGCCTTTTTTTTTTTTTTTTTGCTGAGGCTGCCTAACTCTGCTGGAGACAGCATTTTCATGGCTTTATTCTTTTCATTCCCCAGAGCCACCTTGTAGCTATCATTTATAAGTGTGCACAACACACCAGGCACTGTGCTGAGTTTATAGAACTTTGTCTTATATAATCCTCACTGCAATCCTATGTGAGATTCTATTGAAGCTTCCAATTTAAAGATAAGGATATCAAGACCTTGATCGGTTACTTAACTTTGCTAGGCTATATCTCCAGCTGGTAGCAGAAGTTGAATCTGAACCCCATATTTTGACTTAAACCCCGTAATTTGACTGTGGAGGCTTTGTCCCATGCCTAACCTCTTGTTTGGCATAGGGAGTGTCAATTTTTTTACTTAAATTTTTTTTTTCTGTGAAATTGTTATCTTTAATATAATACAACAACTCATTTACATGAGAGCTGAATTTCTAAGAATTAAAATAAAAATTCCTGACTGTTTTAGAAAATCTTACTACTTAAAAATCATGTTGACATACATGATCTCGTTTGATCCCTTTAACACCTTTTGACATGTAGAAAAGTTTTTTTCTTAACTTGTTCCAATTTATAAAGGGAGAAGCAGCCTTAAAGGAGTTAAATATCATGCTTAGGTTCACACAGATTTTAAGTGAAAAAACTAAGTCTCCAGTCTAAGGCCTGTCTCCCCAGAGTCCATCCTCTTTTCTCTAAGCTTCCCTGAACTGGGATGAATTGGGAATGAGGTGTAAGCAGTCTTTGATTTTAGAAGCCAAGGTAGTGGGCTTTTCCATGATAGATCTAGTTGTTATCCCCATGTTAACCATTTCTTGAATTGCGGGAAGCCAAGAGCTGGAAAATCTGCTATAAACAAGGATGATGAAGACTTCAGTGGCGATGACACTGGTTCTTTGTCCCCTGCCAAGTGTTGTGGAGAAGAAATAGTATTTTCCTAGTATAGGGGCGAATGGTACATCTCTGCAAGGTCCTTTTAGTTTTGGGAATTTCTCTTCTGCAATTGCCAACTTGGTAGAATCCAGGAATGGACATTTGTAGCTTTATGACACTTAAATAACTGCAGAGGAAAATGCCTTACTGGTGAAAAAGAACATGAATATGAAGAGATCGTGATGCCAAAATTCAGATTATCAGTTATCCCCCATACAGGCTGATCCTGAACACTATGGAGTAATAACTCATAATTACTAGAACTGAATGACAGAGACTTTCCAGGAATGGGAAAGCTGACGCTCTGTGGAGATGTCTTTGTGGAGGCCCAGAGGACCCACTGAGGTGGGCTGATGTCCCAAGAGCTTTAATTGTTGCCAAGAGTCCTTTGCCCCCTTTTCCCTGTTCTCAACGTACTGGATTATTTTACCAGAGCTGAGGCAGTTACTACCACAATGAAGCAGGGTCTCAGGTCTTAGAAAAAGTCAAGCACTGAAAAGATGTTCCTGGCATGTTCCCAGCCTGCTTGGAGTTAAAGATCCACACAGAGCTACTCAAGGGCTTATGGGCAACATCTACCTACATCTCATAGGCTGGGCTGAGAAACCGTTGTGACTGTGAACTATGATGACTTATGTACAGAGAAGGGAGGTCTCTACCTCTATTGAGGAAGGACAAATTGAATTTTAATGGCATATCACTTGGCTGTTGTCTTTATTTTACATAACATACTTTTAATTACAAACCTAATGAATGTAAATTACAGAAAGTTTAGAAATTACAATCCAACAACAAAAAATCACGTATCATTCTCCCACTTAGATATTATTGCTGTAATTATTTTGAAAATGTACCAGCTAAGAGCCTGGACTCTGGAGCAGCCAGCCTGCCTGGGTACAAATCCTGGCTTAGTAACTGTGGGACCTGGGGCGAGTCACTGATGTGTCTTTGCTTCAGTTTCCGCATGTGGAAAATGGAGAGAGCAATGGTATCTCCTTCACAGGGTGGTTGTGAAGATTAAATACTACCTAGAAAGAATTGAGATTGGTACCTGATACATGGTCGGCATTCAGTAAGTTTGAATTGCTGTTATTTTTATTTTGTGTTTATTAAATCATCTGAATTCTTTCTCTAAACTCAAATATTTTTCTTTTGCAAAAGTTAGATTGTACTGTGCATGTTTGTATGCTCTTTATCTTTCACTTAGCCTTTTGTTGTGAGCATCTGTATTCTTCTACAAAGTGATTTTAATAGCTAATTTAATAGCTAATAGCTAATTACATTGTTAGAGGTAATCAATTATACATCCTTTATTGTCTCTTGCCATTGTAAGCAGTACCTCAAGGAACATCTTTTTGGATAAATATTTACATACCTTCTTTTTCTTTTGATGACAGTACTTTATGGGGGAGCATCCTTTCTTAGAGGTTACCAAGTGAAATTATATGCAGCCTAGGATGCCATGAGCATATATATTGTATAAGCAGTGGGAGCATATGTGGGGAATGACCCCGGTGCGTTATGGACTTTCCAAGGCAAGGCTTTTGTCAATATCTTCCTTCTTCTTTCACAATGCTTCTCATGGTGTTTTGTCCACAGCTAACAAATCAATAAGATGTTTATGAAAAGTAGCCACATGTACTTTTCTTATATTTCTAGTTACATTAAGGCAGTTAAGACCATCCTTAACATTTTGCTGGTCTTCTTAAAAATATATTTTTTTATTCCAAACAACAATCGAATCATTTCAAATATTTTTTGGACTGAAGCTTAATATAAGTAAATGAGCAAACAGCTAACTAACAGCCCAGTGGGAAACAGATTCTCTCCCAGGAGATACAAATTTTATGTGACTCTGTGAGTGAGAACAGGTCAAGTCATATCCATGGTGAGTTCCCATGACTTGGGAGAGATAGGATGCTATTTCTAGTTTCCTAAACATTAGGAATTCCAAGAAAAACTTGTTGATTACATCCTTAGAAATGACACAGGGGGCAGAGTGCAGTTCTCTGGTGCTTATCTTCGGTGGGCTTAGATTTTAAAATGACAAGACGTCACAGAACAAGCTTCTGCCTGGAGCCTTAGCGGCACAGACCTGGACGCTTTCTCCTTGGGTGGCATTCTCAGGCTGTCTCAACTCTGACCTCCCCAACTCCCACCTTCTTAGACCTTCAAACCCCCAAAGACCCTTTATAAGTACAGGGTATGTTCTTAGCACTTGGTGCCATTTTAGCCGAAGCATTTAGAAAAGTGTCAGAGCTGGCAAGATTTGGATTCCTAAGAATGCAAAATCTTTCAAGCATCTAGTGCAAGGATTAGAAAACTTCTTCTGTAAAGGGCCAGATAGTAAGTACTTTAGACTTTGTGGACCATAAGGTCTCTGTCACAACTATTCAACTCGGCCATGGTAGCGTGAAAGAAGCCATAGACAATATGTAAATGAATGAGTGTAGCTGTATTCTAGTAAAACTTTACTTATAGACGTTGAAATTTGACCTTCATGTAGTTTTCACTTTGTTAAACATTATTCTTCTTTTGACTTTTTTCCATCATTTAAAAACGTGAAAGCCATTCTTATTTCACAGACTATATAAAAATAGGCAGCAGACTGGATTTGGCCCATGGGCTGTAGTTTGTCGACCCCTGATCTACTAGTCATTGTTTTTCTTCTGCATATCACTCTCTGACTGCACCGTTTCCCTCTTTGTTGTGTGATTTTTTTTGAAGTCTTTCTGCCCTTTCTCTCAGCAAGCTGAGGCTCCAATATCCTTTTGAGAATCTGTGCTTCTGACATTCATGTAGCTCATTAAGGAGAGTCAGAACACCCACCTAAAAGAACCATTAAGGCAAAATCAGATAGCGCCCCTCTTCTCTTTTTTTGTGTCCTGGCTAGTTTGACATATAATTTGGGTATAGGGAGGTTGCAGACTTTGTAACCCTGGCAGATGGCTCTGGTTTCTGCAGGGTTCCAAGGCTCTAATGAATAGAGCATGCAGCCTGAGTGATGTTGAGAGTCTGATTTTTAGATAATCAAGGATATTTATATCTTTAAATAGGTTGGTGCCTTGGAGTGCTGTTCCAGCATGAAATTGAGAGTCAGAGAGAGGTCTGGATAATCAGTTTGGTGTCATCTCTTAGAACAGTAACGTATCAGAAGGGTGTTCAGGCTCGGGATGGAAATGAGGAGTTATAAGCATATGTTGCTCTATCCTTGCTGTATTTAAAATGAAAACACGATACAGATTTTTATACGTGGATGTGTTTAAAGGGAAATAATATGCCCTATATCATAGGGAAATAGAACACAAGAGAACATTCTCAAATCTGTAGCTGTAGCCCTGGTCTGTAGAGCTGCTCTTCAGACAAGCTCCCGGCAATTATTTAGGGCTGCGAAGCAGTGTGGGCGACAGAGGCTTGGCTGCCTGCGTAATGAGATTGGTTTGGTTGGTCTGACAGATGCAGTGATTTATGAGAGTGCTTGTCGGGAGGACACCTGCTGCTGAGAGCCCCAGATGAATGGCATACGTGTGGGAGCTGGAGGAGAGCAAGGGATAGGAGAGGGGCGGTTGTGTGTAAGGCAGGTAAGGATTGTCCTGATTACAGCTGTGAGAATTGTGGGCTAATATGGAGCCGTGGAATAGCGTGAAATGGAGACGCAGTGTAGGCTTGGGAATTGTACAGACCTGAGTTTGAATCCCTGGCTCTACCGCTTGTTAGCTGAGATCTTAGGTGAGTTGCTTCCCTTCTTTGAGCCTCCATTTCTTCACCTATAAATGGGGATAATAAACACCCTCCTTATTTCCCAGAACGTGAAATTGTACTAACATAAAAGTCCAAGTGGGGTTTCTGGTGCATGGGAGAGCTCAGTAAGTGGTAGACATTATCAGTGTTTGTCCGTGTGTCTATTCATTTGTTTATTCACCTGCATTGATTGTTCTTTGTAATTTCTAATAGAACCTTGTTTTCAAATAGATGCCTAATGGTGACTTAGGCATCAAAAGCTCTTGTGATCAGGGTGTAAGTACATAACAGTCAACATGTATTTATAGGTATATGTATGAACATCTAAACGGCTCATAGAAGTTTAGTAGATACGTGAAGTATGATTTAAAGAACAGCTGCCTGGCCAGTAAGCACAATAAAAAATACTTCACCTTACTAATAATTGGGGGAAACCACAAATAAGACCAAGAGGAGGTGTTGTCTTGTTCACCAGATTGGTAAAAATGTTAAAGTCTGACAATACCAAGTGTTAAGGAGAATGTAGAGTGACGGAGCTCATGTGCACTACTAGTGGGAGTTTAAGCTGATACAGCTACTTTGGAAAATGATGTGTTAATATCTAGAAATTTGAAGATGTGTGTATCCCATCTCCAAGCAGATTTGCACTCCTAGGCATAACCTAGAGAGATCTCTCACATGTAATCAAGCCAATGTGTTCATCACCACATTGTTTGTTATGGGAAATAATCTTAGTATCCATCAATGGGGTAATGGATGCATACTTTAAGTGAGCTAAAGGTACATGTGGTATCAGCATAGAAGAATTTTAAATAATGATGCGTGAAAAAAATAAAGTTGCAAACAGAAAGCCATTTATATATAGTTTGAAAGTGTGAAAAACAATATTAATGTATTGCCTGTGGATACCTACATATGAAATAAAAGTTTAAAGAAATTATTTGGAATGATAAATATTAAATTCAAGATAGTATTAGGAGAAGAAAGAGGGATATGGTTGTAAAGGTTGCGTAGGGCCCAGATCCCAACTCTGCCCTTGACTTACCAGCTGTATACCCTTAGACAAGTTGCTTAACCTCTGTGCCTCAGTTTTTTGATGTATAAAATGGAAAAATAATATTATCTACCTCATAGGTATGCTGTGAGGGTGAAATGAGTGAGCATAGGTAAAATGTTTAGAATAATACCTAGCAAATAGTAAGTGCTATATAAGCGTTAGCAATTCAGGTTCTAATTACATGAGTATTTTTTCTTATTCTCTGTTTATTTTTTTAAATGTTAAACATTGCAGTTTTTTAAAATGTATAAATGTTTCAGTATTCTAAAAGATAAAGACTATATGTAACATAACTACAGTATAATTAGTACACCTAAAATTAACAATAAATCCTTAACATCAAATACCCAGTTAATTGTTCAAATTCCAATTGCCCATGTCATTAACTTTTTATAGTTTCTTTGGATTAAGTTCCATGCATTATACTTTATTGATTTATCTTTTAAGACATTTTAATCTACAAATTCCTTCTCCAGCTTTCCTTTTTCTGCAATTAATTTTTTAGCTTTATTGAGGTATAACTGGTATATAAAAATCACACACATTTAATGTATACATCTTGATGAGTTTAGACATATGCATATACTCATCATACTATCACAATGTCCAAAAAGTTTCTTGTGTTCTTTTGTGTGGCTTGTTTTTTTGTTTATTTTTCTGGTTTTGTTTTGTAAGAACACTTAACGTGAGATCCATCTTCTTTAGTTTGTTTGTTTTTAAATTTTCTCTCCAGACTTTCCACAAACACATTTAACCATTGTCCACATGCATGCATCTACCTGTCACTTAAAATAACTGATCCGGTTGGAACATAGATATGCACCCCCCCTTGTCCTGAGGAAAGCACGGAAGGAAGCTTATTCAGCAACAGAGTCAAAGTTATAGAGGTTTGCTCTTGTAAGTTAATTAAGTTCCTGTGTTCTACTGTACCTGAGATCCAGGGATCTATCCTCCTAACATATTTTGAAGTATAGAACAAGTACTGCAATTTTCTAAAAAGAAGAGATGTCATTCTTGCCTTTTGTCGTCAAAGAGTTGAAAAGTGAACAAAGATTAAAAAATATCATCAACATAGGAATTTCAGGGTGTGGCATAATAATGGTATAGCTGCAGTCTATTAACCCCTAAATGTAGTAGGTACTATGCTTAAGATACACTCATTTTATGTTTCCCTATGAAGTAGGCACTATTTTTGATCCCTGTTTTACAGTCAGGAATCTTTCTTCCTGCCAGAACCCAGGTAAGAGTGACCCATGCTCTTGACTGCCAGTCTGTACAGCCTCCCTGGCTGTTGTTTACATTAGCTTCCTCTACACAGATTCCTACTTCCTTCCTGTATCAGTCTTTATAAGCTAAGTTACGTTATGGTAATGAACAGTCCTAAAATGGGAATGGGGTAGCTTCTAATAATAAAGGGTTATTCCTCATTCATGGTACATATTCATCCAGGGTCAGCTGAGAGCTCTGCCACAAGCTCTTTACTCTGGGCGTCAGGAGTCCTGGACAGACTAGCCACAATCTCAGACCTTGCGGGTTGCTATGGAGAGAGAGAGAGAGAGAGAGAGAATATATGGGAATGAGAACTATGGATAATCTCACCCGAACAGTTAAATGCTCCAGACTGAGAGAGACACACAACATTTCCACTCACATATTATAAACGAGAGTGCTGGTTTTCAAACAGGGCTAATTTTGCCAACGTCTAGGGACATTTTTGGCTGTCATAGCTGGAGAAGGGCGGGGGGGTGCTACCTAGTCACCAGAGGTCAGAGATGCTGCTAAACGCCCTACAATGCACAGGACAATCCACCCCCTCCCCCCGCCAGCCACCACAACACACATATAGCAAAGAAGTATTTGGCCCCAAGGTCAATAGTGCCAAGGTTGAGAGGCTCTGGACTAGAGCCAGTCACAAAGAGCCAGAAAGTACAATTTTATGAAACTGTCAGGGAGGAGAACCTGACATACTTGACAAATAACACCAGTGACCGCTATGCATACTCAAGCTTAAAAGCTGTTATAAAGGCCCTTCAGAAAATACTTTCCCAGGATGGAAGTGAACTATTACTTTGCGAGATAGCCATAGGAGTCTTCTAACACAGTTAACTCCATTGAACGCCAGAGGAGGCCCCTGGACTCACTTCTCAGCTGACCGCTGCTCTCCCTCAGCACTGTCTGAAAGAAGTATAATGCAGGCCACATATACAATTTAAAATTTTCTAGTCTCCACGTTAAAAAAGTAAAAAAGAACAGGTGAAATTAATTTAATAGTATAATCTATTTAATTCAGTATATCCAAAATATTATCATTTTAAATGTAATCATTATAAAAAATAGTGTATGAGATATTTTACATTTTTTTGCACTTTGACACTTTGATACTCACAGCACGTCTCAATTCAGACTAACCACATTTCCAGCGCTCAGTTGGCACATGTGGTTACAGTATTGGATGTGCAGCTCTGGAGGTTTCTGTTCTGGAACTTGGTGAGGGGCTTTCCTTGGTCTCCTCTGAGGACCAGCAGTACTGCTGTCTATAGCCCAGAGTCAGTAAGTTCTGGAAGCATGACATAACTTGCAGGAATATCTGTCCCAGACTCCCAAAGACGGTCTGCGTATGTTTCAGGAACAAAGAGGGATTGGTTTCCTGTGTAGTCTGTGCTATTACCTCTTTTTCTGATTTTCACTGGCAGGTGCCTCGTCTCCAGACATGGAGCCCAGCTATGGGGGAGGTCTCTTTGACATGGTGAAAGGAGGTGCAGGGAGGCTCTTTAGTAACCTAAAGGACAACTTGAAAGACACCCTCAAAGACACGTCTTCCAGAGTTATACAATCTGTTACCAGGTATGTGCGTCCTTCCCCATTAAGTTAATGGACTCCGTGCCCCCAAAGGATCTGCTTACCTGCTAACTGCTTGTCTGGCTCAAAGACTATCAATTTTGTGATGCAACTGCATGGGATCTGATTGACTAGGAATGCCATTGAAGCCGCAAAGTTGAGTCCTTCGGAAGCTACAGGCATAGGCTGGGAGGACTCGGCTCCTTGGTACATTAGAGGATAGTGGTTGCCATCCCTGGCTTTCGAATCCAGCATCCTGAATTCTAATGCAGTATCTGCCCTTGTTAACCTAAGGCAAATTAATTAACCTCTCTGAGCTTTACTTTGATACCCTGGTAAGATTTATGTCTTTAGGTGGTTTGAGAATTAAATGAGACAATAATGCACATGCGATCCAAATAAGCAGTACTTATGGATTGTAATCAAAACAGAATTTTGTTTTCGTATCTTAATAGCCCTTTAAAGTTTATTTACTGGGAGAAGTTTCTACCCTTCTACTGTATGAAACTTTTATAAGCAGGCCATATGAATTCTTTTTTTATTCTTAGGAATTAGAAAGTTCTAGGGTCACTTTAAGTTAAAATATGTGGTTTTATTTAAATCAGAAATTCAAATGTGAAGTCCAACATATTAATCAACATTTTAATTTTTTTCAACAGTAATTGTATCCTTTACCTTCAATCCCCAACTAGCACCTGGTAGGCAAAACAAAGGGTCCTTTGTTCTTTCTCCATCACTTCCTCCCCTACCCCCTAGCTGCATGCCCTGTTTGGAGTGGTAGATGTGTGCTCCTGAGGGTGTGGGCTGTCGTCTGTCAACAGTGCTTCCTTGTTAGGGGGAAGGCCTGAAGGGAAGTCAGAATATAGCTACTGGATGGAAATGTCCCAGGTCATGATGTGCAAGTGATTGAGAGAGAGAAATCGTGGGATATTTGGATCATTTTAATGAGTGCCGTTTCCTGTCTTGCTTTTAGCTACACGAAGGGAGATTTAGACTTCACTTATGTTACCTCCAGAATTATTGGTAAGTTTCTCATGTTTATTAACTGCCCAATAGCTCAGCTTTCAATGGCTGCCCATCGCGACAGCGGACCTGTTTAACCTATTTTTTTTCTGTATGACCCTTCTTCCAGTGATGTCCTTTCCTCTGGACAGTGTTGACATAGGATTCAGAAATCAGGTTGATGACATTCGAAGCTTTTTGGATTCCAGACATCTTGACCACTACACGGTGTACAATCTGTCGCCCAAGTCTTATCGAACTGCCAAGTTTCATAGCAGGGTAAGGAATTTTAGCCCTGATCACAAGGTTGAAGACATAACGGTATTTTCCCCCTTAAGAACTATCCTCAAAGCCTTTGCCTTTAAGCACATGGAGCAGAAAAACTATATACTCTGGACACTTCTCTATCCACAAAATTTTTATTAGGCTGTTACAAGATATTCTGAAGCTTTTCCTTGGGTGAGGATATTTGTAGGAAAGTTTCTCTGTCAATAAGGTACCATCTAATTGAGGGCCTCAAATCAGCTGTGGCTGGTTGCTCAGTTGTTAGGGCACGTTGCTATGTGGCTCAGTGGAGATTGACTGCTGTGTAGGGCAGTTGGAGACCCTTATGCTGGAGCACTAATGATGCCTTTCACCCTTCCTTATTGCTGCTTTGGCATCACGATGAGGCAGTGTGGCTAAACCAGTAGAAGCACACCAATATTAATGGAAATAGCTTTCTGACATTTGGTAAAGGTATGTGTTTCATAAGTGAGGTATAGCACATAAACAGTCCACACTGTAGGTTTGGCGATACTATTGCTAATACTTATAGCAGTGAGAGCAGCAGCAACATTTTTAGAGCATTTACAGTGTGCCAGGAACTTTACATGCAATATCTCATTAATTCTCTCAACGGTCCTCTGAAGCAGATGGAGAAACTGAGGCACAGAGAGGTAAGGTAACTTGCCCAAGACTACAGGCACGTGTTCTTAGCCATTACTCTGGGCTGACAGTATTACCTGGAAACCTGGATTATCCTCTTAAGGAGCTTTTAGAACTAGGCAGAGAAATAGTTCTAGTTTCAGGCTAGTTAAGGAGCTGTGAGACCTGGCTTTGGTTTGAATCTGATGTTAAGCCTGATATTTCTGGCCACTGAATTCTTGATTTACTCACTAAAATCAGGCTTTTTCTCTCTCAGGAACATTTTCAAAAATCTTGACTTAGCCTTTAGATATGATTGGTTCTTCAGCTACATCTGGATTTATTAATAAATAGAAAGGGGTTTTACACATTGGACCCTTTAAAAGTGAAACTTGATTTCAAATATGCAAAATGATAGCTGGTTGTGTGTACTCTGTATCGAGGATCTCAGCTTTGATGCCAGAACACATTTTCCTCCAAATTTTAGTTGCCATTAATAATCTCTGGGCGTCAGTTTCCTGATCAGTAAAAACTAGAAGAGAGTCTGTATGCTCTCTTAGACCACTTCCTGCCCTAATGTTCCGTAAGATAAGGGAGAATTTTGTGAAGGATTCTCTTTTCCCAGAGTGTTTCCAAAATAGGCAAGAGGTAACCCAGTGGTTCTCAAACTTCAGTGTACATCAGAATGTCCTAGAGGGCTTGTTAAACACCTGGGCCTGGCACGTCTGGTTCAGCAGAGGGGTGTGGTGAGAATCTGCATTGCTAACAACTTCCTGGGTGCTACTTCTACTGTTGCTCTGGGAGCCACTCTCTGAGAAGCACTGATAAAACCATTCTCAAGTGGTTTCGTCCAAATTCCCATTCTATAACGGAGATTTTAAATGCAGCTCTTTAATCTTCCCTGTAGTTAACTGCCCTTCCACCTCTTATTCCATCTATTACCTAATTCAGAACAAGTGAATTAGCATCCAACAAAAATGTGGGTAGCTATTTTATTTCTAATTCAGATGCAACTATTTTGAATTGATTTTTTCTTGTTTGGAGACTCAATGCCATCATTCTCTTTCTTTCTTTCTTTCTTTCTGATTTGTTTTTTATTGAAGCATAGTTGATTTACAGTGCTGTGCCAATCTCTGCTCTACAGCAAAGTGACTGAGTGATACACATAGTGCCATCATTTTCATAACTGAAGGACCATGGAACATCCTGTATAATATTTCATAGAAATTTTATTTAATCTTGAAATATTTGTGATAATCTGAAAAATTTTCCTTCTGGAAGTAAATAAAGATATAATATCATTATAGAAGCATTCATGCATATAAAGGTATCTCTTATATGTATGTATGATTTATAAAAGCAAGCTCTTTTATAAAGATATTTAAAGAAAGGCATCAATTAGTGTAACTACATATTTTGTGACCAGACTTAACAGTCTTACCAAAGAAACCAGGAATTGCATATGGAACATCTGCCCCAGACTGCTCTCACTTGCCCTAGAAGAGCAGGGAACACATTTATTTTATTTGCTACCTGGAATGGTGCCTGGCATGGCTAAGAAATGTCTCTCAGAAGAATGAATGTGCCAAGAATTGTTGAACACATAGATATCAAATAAAAATTTGATTCTTGGGACTTCCCTGGTGGTGCAGTGGTTACGAATCCACCTGCCAGTGCAGGGGACATGGGTTCAATCCCTGGTCTGGGAAGATCCCACATGCCATGGAACAACTAAGCCCGTATATCGCAACTACTGAGGTTGCGCTCTATAGCCCGCAAGCCACAACTACTGAGCCCGCGCGCCACAGCTACTGCAGCCTGCGCACCCTAGAGCCCACGTGCCGCAACTACTGAGCCCACATTCTGCAACTGCTGAAGCCCGCGTGCTGCATCTACTGAAGCCCGCACGCCTAGAGCCTATGCTCTGCAACAAGAGAAGCCACCGCAATGAGAAACCTGCGCACCACAACAAAGAGTAGCCCCTGCTCGCCACAACTAGAGAAAGCCCGTGCACAGCAACAAAGACCCAACGCAGCCAAAAATAAAATTAATTAATTAACTAAAAAAAGTTTGATTCTTATTCTCAAGGCACTTAAGCCTAGTTGGAGAGAGAAGTCAGGACGTTCTAAAGACAATAATATTTACAGTACCTACTGAGGGAGTTTAGTGAAGGGAGACAGCAGTGAGAGCTGGACCTTGACGCATGAGTCTTGTCTAGGTGAAGGCGGTGGGGTTATTTCTTCTCCATGCAGATTGTACTCTGTGTCTTACCAGGCTCCGCATGCTCTGGCCTCTGTGCCTCTCTAGCTCATCTTTCACGGTTCTCCACTGCCTGAGAACCATGCTCCCACCAGGGGAGACACACCGTCTCTTTGCATGAGCTGCTCCCACTCCCTGAAAGACCACGCATGCCACACCCCCAGCCCTTCTTTGTTGGCCAAATTTCGCTAAGGGGAGGATTTCCACATGCCACAAGGCTTTTCCAATTCTTTCCCCTAAAATGCAGGATTGCACTGCACCTTTAGTCCTTTATAGATAGTCCCAGAACTCTGCGGACTGGAAGAGGACCCTCTGACCTAGCTCCCTCAACCCTCAGTTGCATCTTAGAAGGACAGTCCCACAGCCTTAGTATTTTCATCTTAACTCTGTTTTTGATGTGGCTACCATCTCTTTTCAAGTTCCGAGTCCTTTCTCTTCCCAGCACTAACACCGCAAATTGATTTGCATCCCACTGTTGAGTGACTTAGAAAAGTGTTCTTTGTTCTCATCTTCCAGTCCTGGAGGCCCGAAATCATTTTCTCCTCCTTCCAGACCAGTGGAGTGTTAGGTCTGCAGTTAAATCTTATTTTAATAAATGTAGACGGCCAAGGCTTCTATAAATACCACTGTTGGAAAAGACCAAACACAAGACTGGTTTTATTTATAGACTCACAGGAGTCCAACTGTGTCTATGCCTTGAACCCTGAACTCAGTCATTTTACCTTTTTATTATGTGATGTGTGTTTGGAGATAAAGATGGTGGTGACAGAGACAGGCTGTTTCCAGGAAGATTTTACTTTGCTGAGGGGCATCATTCAGTATTTTGATTCACTTTTAGGCTTAGAAACCACGTGGGTTGACAGGAATCATATGAAATAATTAAATAGCAATTTCTTAGTATTTGCATATGTAGCAGAATGTTAAAATAGGACTCTGTGTTTAGTTTCAATTTTAGCAGAGGATTTGACTCAAAACAAAACATGGCAGATAGCCCTTCATTCAGAGTGCTAGAATACCTATTCATGACTACAGAGGAGATATTGAATGTCGGTGTTTTGACTCTTCTTAGCCAGTATCCACCTTGAGGAAATAAACGTCCTGATGTTGACAGTGAAGTCCTGTAGACCAATGAGATGCATCATCTAAGCCAGATGTTCTGAATCTGAGTTTAAAAGACATGGATCCACTGTATATTTCAATCCATGCATGGGCTTCAGAGAGTTTAACCATCTGTTTTCACTCCTATTTTTTCTTTATTGTGGTAAAATACACATAACATAAACATACAATTTTAAGCATTTGTAAGTGTACAATTCAGCAGCATTAAATTCACTCACAGTATCCTGTAACCATCACCAGTATCTATACCCAAACCTTGTTCATCATCCCCCAAATAAACACTATAGTCATTTACTCTGTGTGTATGTGTGTGTGCACTGGTTCCATTTCTGCACAGCAGGTTTTAAAGCTCTGCCCTAGAATGTCAGGAACTACTGCTTTACACATTTCTTGGTGTTGCTGTTGGCAATAAATGGAAAAGCGGATGAATGGCCACCAAGTCTAGCCTGCCCTAAAGCTCTTACATTCTGAAAATGCTCTTCCGGTGCCACTTGAGCCTCCTTCCTCTGTCTAACCAGGAAGGGGTATGCTGAAGGAGGCCAGTTAGTAGCAATGAAAAGATAAACCCAGCTGGTTCTTTTAGAATCTTCTTTTATTTCGACTATTTCTAAACTGCATAATCTTGTAGAATTTCTTCCTCTTTGCAAAGAACTTAATTTTAGGAAAATATATGATCAACTTGGGTTTCTTAGAGGATTGTTTGAAGGTCACATTTTTTTTTCCTTTTTCCTTCCAGAATTCATCAAACAGGTCACCGTAGCTCCCAGTTGTTTCTGCTCTGGTTTGCTGGTTGGTGAAGGGAGTTGACCATAGCGGAGTGACTTTATAGATTATATTCATCTGTCCTCTGCCACTGTGCATCAGTGTAAGGACAGGAAATAATGGGGCAGGAAAAAATCCCTGGCCTGGGAGCCAGAGGACCAGGAAGCCCCACATTCTAGTTCTGCAGCCTTCATTGAATTGAATGTCTTATTAACTTTGGTAAAAAAATAGCCATCACTTGATCCCATAACTATCTCACAAATGTAAGATGGAATTGTAGTTAATAATCATCAGACAGTATACAAATTTTTATTATTATTTTTTATTGAGGTGAAGTTCATATAATATGCACAAATTTTGAATTTTAAAAATTATCCTAGATTCGCATCTCAGCTATTCCTCTTCTTGGGTAAGTTACTTCACCTCATCTAAAACTCAGTTTTCTCCCGTATAAAATGGAGATGACAATAAGGATTCCTATCTCACAAATAGAAAATTTTTCTGTATGTTTGCTGTAAGGAATTCATTTGATAGCAATGTCTGGCTTAGAGTAAGCATTCAGTAAGTGGAAGCTATAATTACCATTCATGATAATAAAATGCCAAATAAATTATTGCCTGAAGTACTCCTGTCCTCCAGAAATGGTGTCAGATTCTTAAGACACTGGATATGGCTCTTCAGTCCGATTCTCCACAGCCCCTTTTGCTCTTACGCTCAGCAAATGGGATGCTTCTGTCGTCTCCTCTCGTGCTTGGGGAGACAGAAAGATGAAAACCAAATGGCATCCAGCCCTGGTGCTGTTCTGGCCTCCTTTCCCACTGGGCGGTATCATGGCAGCCTGTAGTCCATATGGCGTTTTCTGATGCTCTACAGCTCCGGGAGGGCTTCAGAGAGACTGGAGGCAGCATCGTGAAGTGTCACCTGCCCAAGGATCGTGCTTATTGCATGAAGCTGTGAACCTCACAGAGCTACAAAAATCGCTTGCAGGGATTGAATTCGTTTAAAAAAATTTTTTGATTTTGTTTATGCCTTAAATGTTCTTCCCCTTTAGACAGAGCACATGCTTTTAAAAAATTCTAATTGTATGTTTGCTTAATGGAGTATAATTATATATCAAGTAAATATGTAATTATGCAGTACTTTAAATTAATATTATTTACTTGATTGGTTTAATGATTCTGAACAATTAGCCTATTGTGCTAAGAACAATTTAGCCAGCTTTCAGCTGAGACTCATAGATATTGACATTTAGTGTTTGTAGGAGTGACGCACAGTTTCTAAAAGGTTTAAAAACACTGCCTGAGAAAACAAATTTCCTACACTTTTACATGGTTGCAATCTAAAAAAACAACAAAATCGGTTCCTTCCTCAAGATATTTTACATGTAGACAAAGACAAATCTTTTTTTTTTTTTTTAATTTCCAGGATTTAGATTTTTCTTTTCTTTTTTATTTATTTATTTATTTATGGCTGTGTTGGGTCTTCGTTTCTGTGCGAGGGCTTTCTCTAATTGCGGCAAGTGGGGGCCACTCTTCATCGCGGGCCTCTCACTATCGCGGCCTCTCTTGTTGCGGAGCACAGGCTCCAGACGCGCAGTCTCAGTAATTGTGGCACACGGGCCCAGTTGCTCCGTGGCATGTTGGATCTCCCCAGACCAGGGCTCAAACCCGTGTCCCCTGCATTGGCAGGCAGATTCTCAACCACTGCGCCACCAGGGAAGCCCGACAAATCTTATTGTAAGAAGAGATTGCCAAATAGGGTTCATTCCTTCGTTCTTTCACTCATTGATTCACTCAGCAAATACCTACTGAGTGCCTGCCGTTGGACCAGCACGCGGACTCTGGACTTGGGTTACAAAAATGAAAAATGGTCTCTCTTCTCATGGAGCTTAGTGTCTAGAGGGGGAGACAGACATAAACAGTTAATTTGAATACAATAAGCTGGCACTTACTGTGTTTACATTGTGCTCCTTAATTCTTACCACCATTTTTATTTTACGTACAAGAGAATTGAGGCTTGGAGAGGTTAGCAACTTGTCTAAGGTGAATCAGGTAATCAGGGGTAAAGCTAAGGTGAAAACCCAACTGTGGCTTCACCATTTTGCTCTACTGGTGAAAGCTATAACAGATGAAAATGGACAAAGATGACTAAGATGACTAAGCACTTCTGCCTGTGGGTGTTAGAGAAACTGTCAGAGACAAGAGAACGCTTGAACTTCGGCTTTGGAGTATGAATAGAAATTTACCAAGGGAAGGAAAAACATCACAGGCAGGAAGCAGCTTATATAAATGTACTTTTTGTAATTCCTCTGATGGCAAAATTTTTCTTCCCAACTATTCTGTTTTTAATCAATATATTATTTCCATTCCTTGAGAACTTGTCAATGGGGAATCTATTTGAGGATAAAGAATGGGCCAGAAATAGACCCAAATCATATTGGGTGAAAGGGGCAAGCTGTTATGGAGTTTATTTATTTTTATTTTTTATTTTTTAAATTTATTTATTTTATTTATTTATTTTTGGCTGTGTTGGGTCTTTGTTGCTGTGCGTGGGTTTTCTCTAGCTGTGGCGAGCGGGGGCTACTCTTTGTTGTGGTGCGTGGGCTTCTCATTGTGGTGGCCTCTCCCGTTCTGGAGCATGGGCTTTAGTAGTTGCGGCATGCGGGCTTAGTACTTGTGGCTCACGGGGTCTAGAGCACAGGCTCAGTAGTTGTGGCAGATGGGCTTAGTTGCTCCGCGGCATGTGAGATCCTCCTGGACCAGGGCTCGAACCCGTGTCCCCTGCATTGGCAGGCGGACTCTCAACCACTGCGTCACCAGGGAAGCCCTGTTATGGAGTTTAAATCGACAGAGGCCCAATACTGGGTCACCCTGGATTGTTTGGTAGCTTTGTTAGGCATTTCATCTACTTTGTTTAATAAACTATACCTGTCATTCTCAAAGGTCTAGGAAAATTAATATCCTGGAAGGTCCCCTGACACTACCCACAATCATTTCGTAGGAAAAAAGTTACAAATTAACCAAAAAGAAGGGGGTTTTTGGCAGCCACAGAGAGAGAAACTCCATGTGTTTGCTTTCAGGTGTCAGCTCTAGAGACCACAGATAATTTCCCACTTACATTTTGACTAGTTATTATCTAGTTGCTAGAAAAGCATGAACCAAACAGATTATTCCTGCCTCTCTCTCCCCACTCCTAAATGTAAAGAATTTGGGACGTTTGGGTTTTCTTAGACCAGTGGTGTTAGTGTTGCAGAGCACTTCCTGATGACACCATCTGTATAAAGCCTGTTGTTTTCTCCAGAATTCCCTGTATCAGCCAATGGCACCTGCAATCCTTTTATCCTTTTATCCAACCATTCAGGCTGAAAATCTAGCAGTCATCCTTGACTCCTCCCGCTCCACATACCCCTCCACACTCATGCACTGCCACCCTGTGATCAATCCCTGAGTCTTGTACAGGCATTCCACTTCCTCCCTATTTTTTGAATCCCTCAAGTCTTTGTGTGTCCCACTGCCACTCATCTAGCCTAAACCACCATCATTTCTTACTTAGATTCCTAATATAGCCACCTGACTGTTCTCTCTGACTTTTGTCTTATGTCATCTATATCTGTTCTCCATACTGGACCTTGAGAGGTCTTTGGAAAATGCAGATCTGAGAGTCACCCTCCTTCTTAAATACTTCTCTCAGTTCTTAACAAGGCCTGGTATGATCTGACCCTTCAGTCTATGATTTTGCCATATAGGGTTTCATTCATTTTTTTCCAAACATAGCTAGCTCTATCTGACCTTAGGGCTTTGCACTGACAGTTACCTGACAAAATAATAATAATAATAATAGTAATGATAGCCGGTATTAATTGATCACTTTGTGTATGTCAGATACTGAGCTAAGCCCTTGAAATACATTCTCATGTAGTAGCCACAACCCTATGAGGCAAGTAGTAGGTATCATTCATGACATTTTATGGAGAAAGGCTTAGAGAGGTCATGAAGTTTGCCTAAGTTTTTCCTTACTGTTAAATTAATAAATACCTAATTGATTGAGGCTCATGCCTAGAATTTTGAGGCAAATGATACTCTCAGCCACTATACTGTTGTAGCAAAGTGACTTATACTCAGAAGACCTGGGTTGCAATGCTGGTACTGACCAGCAGTGTGACGTTAGACAAGACAACCTCTGAGAGTCAGTTTTCTTATCTGCAAAATAGAGATCATATTAGTACCTGTCTTATATGACTGTTGTACAGATCAGAGCCAAGCAGAATTCTAGGAACATAACTGATATCCTATAATGTGTTAAAATGAACATGTGTGTTAGATGAATGAAAATGCTAGAGATTGCCCCCATGAAGTTGTGGGTTCCCTCATTAAAAGAGGAAGAAATAAGACCCTTGAAAAAGCCTGTCTTTGGCTTATTCAGCAGCACTTTTTCGTGTTTTCACTTTTATCATCTTGGATAAAATTAGAGATAGTGCAGGATTTACAATGTAATCCTATAATTAAGCATCTAGTAGGCAAGTCAAAACATTTTATACTAAATAGAAATTAAATTCAGTGGAACATTGAACCTTTGAAATCCAAATATTGGAACCTTTAAAAATCGAAATATGTATGTTAAATCATCTAGTTTAGTTTAAAATGTTTTGGGTTGGCCAAAAAGTTCGTTCGGGTTTTTCCGTAAGCGCTTACAAAAACTCGAAGGAACTTTTTGGCCAACCCAATAGTAAAAAAAACCCGAACGAACTTTTTGGCCAACCCAATATTTCAAAATATGTTTACCGAAACAGAATTTTTAAATTAAAAAAATTGCAGGATTAAACTCTTCTTTCGGTGTTTGGACCCTGTTCCCAACTCTTTCTGCTGTATTAAAAGAGAATGTAGTGTCACTTCCAAAAGTCGTTTGGTGTGCACCCTGCCCATGGAGAGGAAGTCGCTTGGCGAATTCATTTCCTTCCGCTGTGTTCCTTTAGGTCTCAGAATGCAGTTGGCCCATCAGGCAGGCCCCCAGTCTGCACAACCTCTTTGCTGTGTGTCGGAATATGTATAACTGGCTACTACAGAACCCCAAAAACGTCTGTGTTGTCCATTGCTTGGTGAGTAACCTTTTCTTGTTGCTGTTGTGGCTATCATTTGTGCTGGTTTGGTTTGGTCAAATACAAATGACCTTACACAGACTGGTGAACAGGTAATGCTTAAGTTGAATAAGCATTTCTTAAGAACCCACTTAGGAATTAGGTGATGTGAGGGATATAAAATGAGGGGAAAACTTATTATTCTTGCCCTAAAGCTCGAATACCAGTGGGAGAGGCAGATATGTATACAACCCACATAATACAGGGCCTCTGGAATGTGCTAACTATTATAAAAGAGATAGAAACAAGAGCTGTGGGTGCATAGGCAAAAATGCCATTGAGTTTTGGGTGAATAGAACTGACATAAGCACACTGGAATATTCTTTTCTTACCTTTATGTTTGAATAAAAATGAAATAAAAAGCCATCTATGCCCTTATGAGTAGTCACATAAATTGACTATTTTATAGCAATTCCCAGTGGGACTGATGATTTTTCTGACCACTGACTTCCTAGAGTCCCTTTCCCCAACTCTTCCTCTGGAGGGCTCTTGCCTATTGTTTAAAACTCAACTTTAGGTAAAATCTTTTTTGACAATGTGGACATTCGACCTGTATATCTAAACGTCTTTGGATTTAAGCATTTAATATACTGCATCATCATAATCTGGTGGCCCACCTGTTTCCCCACTAGACTATGAGCATCCTGTGGGCAAGAACTGTGTCTTTTTTACTTTGGAATCCCAGGTATGAAAGATTTGAATAAGCGATTGGATATATGAAGAAATGAGCACACAAATGAAATCTGAGCATAAATACTAGAACTATTCATTGCTTCTATAAACTTCAAGGTGTATTTTTTGCTATAATCTTAGTTGATGATTTTCCCCCTCTTTCTTGAGAGTCAGTTGGCTAAAAGAGGGATGAAAGCTGAGATTTTTTCTTCTTTCCATCTCACATCCCCAAATTCTTGGTAATAAAAGAAAAACACTTGGTGTTTCGTAGGAGTTTAATGTGAAAGGCCAAAGGGTTTTCCTTTCAGAGACAGAACAGATTGTATAAAGGACAGATTATTTTTAGAGACTAAGTAGCCTTTAGGTACTTTGGTGATTTTTTTCTTCACTCGAGAACTTTCTAAAAGTTCAGCGAGCCTAGGTCTGGCAGCTTTGTAAGAGAAGATGGCTCGAGAGAGACCAGAGGCTCCCAGTTCTAATGATACAATCATAACAAATAAAAACCCAATGAAGAAGAGAAAAGAAGAGACATACAAAGAGTGAAGACCCTATAGCCTGCTCTCTAGGCTTACTGAAAAAGGACATGCATGAGTTGGAAGTCTGCACCAAGTCTTTGGAAGTGGAATTGCAGCTGGAGGTGGGAGCATTTATTTTTATCCTATATATACTGCTGTTTTATTAAAAATAAGCATATATTCATCTTTTAATTAAAAAAAACTAAGAAAACTTTAAAAAAGACCTACATGGCCGATAAAAGGAGGGAACACATATCTAAGAGCCATGAGCCTGTTAAAAGAGTGTCAGGAAGACTAAATTCTAAAAAGAGTTAAGATTGAGAAAAATGTCTTTCTAAAAAAAACTGTCCTTGGAATAAGGACAACAACAAATGCTGGAGGCACACGGTATAATCTTAAGTCCTTTATTCTCTTCCTTCATCGGGGGAACAGATGTCAAGCTAGAAAGGGAGTAACACTGATAATTAAGACAAAGCTGAGAGGTAGGGAGATAGTAAAAGAGCGTCACAGTACTTAAAAATAATCCACTCTCTAGACTTAAATTATGTGACAGAATGCTAAAAGCACTTGGAAAAGCAATTATGGGTTCCTTATGCAATATGAGGAAACAGGAAGAAGAGTGTCAGTCAAGCAAGGAGAGGAGATTTTTTTCCAAAAGATGGAAGAGGTTGATCCTGGAAAGTTACAGGCTAGTGAGCCTGATGGCAATTCAAGGCGAAATTCTAACACAATTTGTGCACAGATGATTTTAAACTCATAGAAAAAAGGAGTCCACATCGATTCATTATGAACACACATATCAAACCAACTGAACTTTCGGAACAAGACTAATAGATTAGTAGAGATAGTTTATTGGATTCCTGCGAGATATTTCCCCATTTCTTATATTCAAGATGGAGAAATTTGGGCTAAATTTTTATACATTTGGACAAATGTTGGCTGAATATTGCTTCCAAAGATAGGTGACTAACAGATCAGCATCCTCCCAGGAGAAGGTTGCATTTGGTTGCCCTTTTATTGACAGCTTTGAAAATGTGGAGGCAAGCTTATCAGTTTTCTCAGATTGGTCATTTAATAGAAACTACCAATGTGAAATTAAACACAGGATAAATGTAAAGTCCTGAATTCTGGTTCTAAAAGATTAAGTGTATTTGTCTATTAACACATCATTTGAAAAAGAACTAACAGTTTTAGTGGCTAGAAAGATCAATAAGAGCTTATGGTGTGATTTAGCTTACATTTAAACTAGTTTAGCCTGGGGTTATGTTAATAAAAGCATAGTGTTCTTACCACACTAAGGAAGATGATATTTCCTCTCTAGTTTGGTCAGAGCACATCTTATATCTTGCATTTCACATCTGGGCAGCACATTTAAGGCTGTTGTTTTAAAACTGGAGTCTGTTAAGAGGAAGTCCACTGAATGATGATGTCTCTTAAAATGGAACATCAAATGAGGAAGAATTGAAGGGATTGGGTAGTAGTCAGTGTTCTCCAGAGAAGCAGAACTGACAGGATATGTGTAGAGATAGATATGTAAGAGGAGATTTATTATAGGAATTGGCTCAAGTGATTCTGGAGGCCTAGAAGTCCCACAGTCTGCCTCCTGCAAGATGGAGAACCAGGAAAGCCAGTGGTAACATTTAGTCCATGTTTGAAGCCCTGAGAACCAAGGGGGCTGCTGATGTAGGTCTGAAAACCAAGAGCTCCGATGTCCAAGAACAGGGAGAAGATGGAGGTCCCAGCTCAAGAAGACAAAGAGAATTCTCCCTTCCTTTGCCTTTTTGTTCTATTTGGACCCTCAACAGGTTGGATGATGCCAGCCCACTTTGGTGAGGGTGAATCTCTACTCAGTCTACTGATTCAAATGCTGATCTCTTCCAGAAACGCCCTTACAGACACACCCAGAAATAATGTTTTACCAGCTCTTTGGGCATCTCTTAGTCCAATCAAGTTGAGACATAAAATTATCACAGATTGGGTGTGTTTTCAACCTGGAAAATAGAAAAGTTGATGGAAAGGGAGAGTATTTCAGATACGTGAAGGGTTGTCCCAGGGAGAAAGGAGTAGGTTTACACTTTGTCCTGAGAGAAGGAAGAATGGGGATCGTTGAGTGGAAGAGACTGCAACTCAGCACATTCAGTATAAGGAAGAACTTTGTGAAGTTCGTCCAGAAGCAGGATGCTCCTTGTCACTTAAAGTATTCTAGAAGAAGCTGCTCACCATCTGTCAGGAATGTTATCTCTTGCATTCCTTTACTGAGTGCGGTTGAATCAGGTGAAGCTTCTTTATTTTATATCAATCTAGGAACATAACTTTGGGTAAAATACACACATCGCATATTCCAAAAAGCAGTATTTGCCTAACCTGAGAACTCTTTACCTTCAGCCTAAACTGAGAGACCTCAACTGTTAGTTCTGATCCTACAGGTCCAAAGTTACTTTGAAGACTAGATGATTTTTCAGTAAATATGTACAAATCAAATTTATATTGCTAGATTTCTTAGGTTAGCAGAGAGTCAGTTGTATCCTAAGAATCAGTCTTCCCTTGCTGCTTTGTGATTTAAATAGCTGGGACAGATTTGGGTTTTCAGGTGAACAATTTTGAACTGACAGGCACCTCTAGTTAAGATTTCTCTCCGCCACACCTGACGCCCAGACTCCCCACCCTTAACCTCTTTCTTTTAATTGCAAGTACAGCCGCTCTCAGTGTTGGGTGCCTGACCGGTCCATGTTTATGACAGGTTTATACGTTTTCTCTGCTAGGATGGACGGGCCGCGTCATCAATCCTGGTTGGCGCTATGTTCATTTTCTGTAATCTCTACTCTACTCCTGGCCCAGCCGTTCGGTTACTCTACGCAAAGCGACCAGGAATCGGACTTTCGCCATCCCACAGGAGGTAAAGTCAGCTAGATGCAGGGTTGGCGCAGACATGGTCGAATTTGTATCATGTCCCCAAAAAAAGGGAAAAAACCTTTTTAGATAATTGATGTATTGTCTTCTCTTTGGGCACAGTTTCTTCTTTCTCTTATTTAAACTGCATCTGATGATAAATTCTGATTTTTTTTTTCCTAAAGCTAGCCCTTAACTGATAAATTTAATCTGCTAGATCAAATATTGAGCTAGTGTAAAACGCCCATAAGCTTTTTCATTTAATAAATACCCCTTTATCAGCTCTTCGGGGGGAAGTACAGCAGTGTCACTAGATAAAAGCTTTCCTAAATTATTGGCAGCATTCTCTTTTGCCAGTTAATGTTTAAAGAATTAACACAGTAAATTTTTATTGTAGGTTAATAATTTATGAGAACAAACTTTATAGCAAATTGACTGCTTATTTCTTCTGCTGTGGTCGGCACCAACAGAATGTCTGTCTTGTGTTTTAGGTACCTGGGCTACATGTGTGACCTCCTAGCAGACAAACCCTACCGCCCTCACTTCAAGCCTCTCACCATTAAGTCGATCACTGTCAGTCCAGTTCCTTTTTTCAACAAACAGAGAAATGGATGTCGCCCTTACTGTGATGTACTGATTGGAGAAACCAAAATATATACAACTTGTGCAGATTTCGAACGAATGAAGTAAGTCATGATACTTTTCTTCATTTCTTCTTGTGAACTGCTCCATTCCTGTGTAAGTTAGATCCTGTTCTTCCTTTGAGGACTACATTATGAAATGGCTGATATTTTAAAAAATGTTCAGTATAGGTGGTAATCATAGAAAAGCACAATTAAATCAAGGGATGCCATAGCCCCCCTTCAAATGGTGATACAAACTAAGAGACTAACATGAGCTATAATGAGGGTTAAGACAGTGGTGTAGCGCAGAAGACCTGGACATTTAAGAAGGAGATGACTTTGATAAGAATTGGTGATGGTAATGGAAGAATCAGGAATGAATGAGGTTTCTAGGTGAGCAACTAGGTAGATGGTTATATAATTAAAAAGTTATAGAATCTATAGTAAAGAGCAAGTGCCAGTGGGAGGTGGTGGGAGATATGGAAGAAGGGACTGGATGATAACAGAAAATGAAATTAATTTGAAATAGATTGAATTTCAAAATTGGTATACGAGATACTCACAGAGCATCTCACTGCTGTTTCTATATTGATCTCAGTTGGACTTATTTGTTCTCTCTCTGTTTTTATCATAAATTTACAGTTAGGGAAAGGTAAATACATCAGGGCTACATGTATTTGGGGAAAACGATTTCTGCTAATGGGCAATTGATTTATCTAGAAATCAGGATGGGATGGAGAGAGAGGACCTGGCATAAGACCAGCGGCATCCTGTGGCAGAACCAATTTGCATCCAGTTGGCACTGGCTGCGCTCCTGACTTTGCTTAAGATAAGAAATGGTTCCTGGGTTCAGGCCTGGGCAAACCCTTGGCCAGAGCCACAGAAGACTGTGTCTGTATACCTGTGTTATTGTGCCAAATTAGACTCTCTTTCAGTGTATGCTTTTGTCTCTGTTTAAAGAGAATACCGTGTCCAAGATGGAAAAATCTTCATTCCCTTGAGCATCACTGTGCAAGGAGATGTGGTTGTTTCCATGTATCACCTGAGGTCAACCATTGGAAGCCGGCTACAGGCTAAGGTATGGTTTCAGAAAGAATTATGACATAAGCTCAGCTGAGCCTTTAATAGGAGTGTACATCACTTTGGGCTTGAGTGACTTCTGGTTTTAGAATCAGAAAAAACATTTAAAGATTACCTTTGGAAACAACCTAAGTGTCCATCGACAGATGTGGATAAAGAAAATGTGGTATAGGGACTTCCCTGGTGGCACAGTGGTTAAGACTCCCCCTGCCAATGCAGGGGACATGGGTTCGATCCCTGGTCTGGGAAGATCCCACATGCTGCAGAGCAACTAAGCCTGTGCACTACAACTACTGAGCCTGCGCTCTAGGGCCCACACGCCACAACTACTGAGCCCGCGTGCCACAGCTACTGAAGCCTGCACACCTAGAGCCCGTGCTCCGCAACAAAAGAAGCCACTGCAAATGAGAAGCCCGCGGACTGCAACTAAGAGTAGCCCCCACTCTTGCTGCAACTAGAGAAAGCCCGCGTGCAGCAACGAAGACCCAATGCAGAGAGAAAAAAAAAAAAAAGAAAAAGGAAAAGAAAATGTGGTGTATATATGTATATATAAATATATATATAAAAATTCGATTTTATATATATATAATGGAATACTACTCAGCCATAAAAAAGAATGAAATAATGCCATTTGCAGCAACATGGATGAACTTAGAGATGATCATACTAAATGAAGTAAGCCAGGAAGAGAAAGACAAATACCATATGATATTACTTATATATGGAATCTAAAATATGACACAAATGAACTTATCTACGAGACAGAAATCGACTCACAGACATAGCAAACAGACTTGTGGTTGCCAAGGGGGAGGGGGGTGGGGGAGGGATGGATTGGGAGTTTGGGATTAGCAGAAGCAAACTATTATATATAGAATGGATAAACAACAAGGTCCTACTGTATAGCACAGGGAACTATGTTCAATATCCTGTGATAAACCATAATGGAAAAGAATATAAAAAAGAATGTATATAGATGTATAACTGAATCACTTTGCTGTGCAGCAGAAACTGACACAACATTGTAAATCAAGTATACTTCAATAAAAAAAAGAAAACTGCAAAA